>NC_056597.1:27261863-27294072 GCF_018340385.1 Cyprinus carpio
TGCCTGGTGGAGCCTGCGGCTTGTCTATCCCTCCGAGCATACCTGACCGCCACCCCGCTTCATGCATCCTGCCTGGTTTCAGTCTGGATATAGTTTGCGTTTTCCTGTTCTGTGTTCACCAAGACAACCTGTGATCGTGGGACAGCCTGTGTTACATTTATCTCTTTATTTCAATAAATCATTAACCAGCTTTCGCTTTTGGGTCTATTTCGAACTGTGACATAAAACCCAGTCCAATTTGAAGTAACAGTAGTGTCTGACAAATGAATATGCTGGAGTATGTTCTTGAATGTGTTAGATCATGCATATAAATAAAATATCCTCCATTTTGTCTGGTAACAGAACAACAAAATTGTCTAATGCCCAAAATCTGTCAACAGCAATTCTTGTCTGGTACCCAAAACTGTATTAACAGTCTTCTATCAGTCAAGAAACCAAGAAGCCAGTAAAGAGCAGAAGCAGTCAGACAAAGTGATGATAAAAGTACCAGAGTTTATTGAATATTCTTAGTTGTAGTATGCATTAAATGCTCATACTTCGTCTGACCAGCACAAATCCAACAAGTAATGTTACACCAAACCTCTTCACAACAACATCCCATCCCATAAACCTTAAAATCTCTATAAACATTCCCCTTATTTCTTATTCATGAAAAACAAACAGACCTTGAAACCACACAGCCATAAGACTAAACAACAATGGAAAAAATAATATAAAAAAATCAAGAATTATAATATAAATGACCAATCAAGTAATGAATCAATGAAATTAGTATATAAATGGCTATAATGGTTATTGTAAAATGATTAAATGTAATAATAAAATGATTCAGTGATAAATTATCATAAATGAATGAATGAAGGAATGAAAGCAAAAACACAACAGAAATGTATGTTTTTTCTCTTGAAGCAAAACATACACAGTTTTCTATTTGAGGATCCTTAAATCCTTCAGAGAGATAGCATTTTCTGTTCTTAATTTTTTACAAATTTTTTCATGAAAAGCCTCCCAAACAATGTGTGGTGACAGATGCTTTATTGTATTTATATTATTATTATTTTTTTTTTACTTTTCTGATGATTAAGGAAATTTGGCATTTGTTTTTTTCTCATATTTATAATCCTATGGAACAGGAAGCGTAGTCACCCTGGTGTGCTAAAATTGTAAAATATGAATGGGAATATGATATAGAAATCATAGATTCCTCAAGAACTCTGTGATCCCTGTCTCATCTGAAAGATATCAAAGACAAGATGTTCAAAAATGCAATTTTTAGATGTTAAAAACAGTAAAATATTTACACTTTTTAGTTAATATTTCAACAATTTAACAGAAAATTCATGATTCAAAATGGTTCTATTAGTGTTGGTTAATGGTCACATGGGAGTATTTTTGTTATATTTTTGTATTTATATTTAATTGTTTAGTTTTGTTTCATCCTTTAAAATTCATAGGCCAAAAAATTATATATATATATATATATATATATATATATATATATATATATATATATATATATATATATATATATATATATAGTTATTGCCATTTGAACTGAATATTAAAAATCTCATATAGAAAACTATATCTATCTATAAGAGTTTTTATAAATTATATCACAATTTCAGTTTTATTGTAATTAATTGTTCTTCCTCATTTTAATTTGAGATTAAATTTAATTATAAGCTTTTCATTAACCTCAGAAACCCCCAACTGGGAAAAAACCCCAGAAGTCTGTACTAGAGTGTAGAGAGTTGAGCTATGGCTATAGTGGTTGTGGGTTATTTTGATGGCCAATGCCAGTTTCCTCATAGGCTATATGTGATATGACAATATTTAATTAAAATATTTTTTAAATTACACATGCTAGTGGAATGCATATTTATTTACATAATAAGAATAATATAATAAACAGAATAAAAACAAGTGTAATAAATTATAAATAAATCAGAAAATTATTAATCAATTCCTAAAAAGAATGTGACGAGACAAGAAACATTTTTTTGACATTAGGCATGAAAATAAAGTTAATGTGTGCAAATGAGAGTTTATGCTTGGTTAGTGGTTTCCTCTATGTTCTTCTGAGTATTTTTGGATTTTAAATAAAGCTTTGTTGTGCTTGTTTGCTGAACGGTAAAATGTAATACCAAACTAGAATTAGACCCTCGAATTTCCTTTTAACCATTCTTTCGTTTTTCTTTTTTTTTTTTTTTTTTACTAAACAATTGGTCCCTCTCATGGTTATGGCATTGGCTGTATACAGGATATTAGAAGGATCTTGTTTAAATTTGGATTTAGTAGAATACTGTTTTACTGTTTACTAGAATCAAATATATATATGTAATTACTATGGAAACTGTGTGCAAATGCTTTTGCCTCCTCTTGTAAGCTGGTTAATTATGACAAATATATAATTTTGAGAAGATATACAGTATTTATGGTTTCATTAAAAATCTAAAAATGACATCATGCACAAAAATATAATCTGTAATAAGATGATATTACTGTAGCATTTAATAAATCTAAACAGGATACATGCACTCATGTGTAGTTTACTATGAGGAATAAACAAACATTATAGAGAAATGAGTATTTCTCTCAGGGTGGGTTTCTTTTAAAAGTTGATTTCTGTTTAGTCACTAACCCAACTAGACAAAACTATTCAATTGTGCCATTACAGACCTCTGTCACACCACACCAGCAGAGGGAGGAGCCTCGTCTGAGTTCTGACTGTTTCCTGCTCCCCTCTACAATCATTTCCTGTTTGACTGCTATAAAGCTTGACAATCCATGTGTCACAATGTGCATACTATCCACCCCCTATCTGCCCTAAATAGTATAGAAAATTACTAGCACATAGAATTTAGGATTGATAGTATGCACATTGTGGCGTATGAAGCAATAACTTTTGAGTCTTTGTGAAGTATTGCCACTTTTACCCAGTTCTTCTGCCTTTCTGATCAGTTTCCTTATTTTGCCTGATTGTCTTGTGTATGGTTCTGCCTGTTTACTCCATTCATGATTGTCTGGATTATTAATTTGTTTGGTAGCCTGATTGGACTGATGACTGTGTTTGAACATTTTGCCTGCCTGTTCACCTTTGCCTTTTGGAATCAGCTTATGAACTCTTACACAGCCTCAGTGATGTCTGTACAACCATAAAACGATACGTTCCATTTAACACACAGGCGTTTCATCAGAATTTATAATGAAACAGGTAAGAGGGTAGCAAAAAAAAAAAAAAAAAAAAAAAAAAAAGAAAAAAGAAAACAGAAATTAAAATTAAATATTAAATATATATATATATATATATATATATATATATATATATATATATATATATATATATATATATATATATATATATATATATATATTGGACATTTTGGAATTAATTTCCTGATTAAATTAAAGAAAAACTGCTTCAAATTATAATAATTAAAAATAAAAGATACAAAATCTTGATTGATTCAGCAACATACTTCAAGTCATATTTAGTTTTTTTTTTTTTTTTTTTTTTTTTTTTTTTTTTTTTTTTGGTTACTTGTCATTGTTTTTTGTAACTGTAATCTATAAAAGCCCTCCTAGGGACAAGTGTTGCAAATTAGCTTAATCTACAAGCACTATGATACATTGCATGGATGACTATTACTTCAGTTTAGTCTGTTTACTGTATCTGTCCCAAAATAAAATAGACAAAATAAAATAAAATAAAATAAAATAAAATAAAAAATGAAAATAATATTAAATAAAAATAAATAAAATAAAAATTATTACTAAATAGGACTTTTATAAGACATGAAACAAAACAAAGCTAAAGAATTTAAAAGAGTCTTTTCCACTGGGTTTTTGTGGAGTAAGATCATCAAAAAGAAAGCACTTTCTCCTTCTTTAGAAGTTAATATGCCCCCTTTTTTCTCTTCCATTTGTACTATTCCATAGTTTTGATGACTTTTTGATGTAAAATAAAATATACAATGTGAAAAAATAATAAATTGATGTTAAACGTCTTTGTGCTGCCTTAATATTTTAAGATTATGCAAATGAAAATGTGTGGTTGTATTAAGTGACCATTTTTTAGTTATCTCTTAAGTTCAAAATTTTTTCTTTCTTTTCCTTTTTTTTTCTTTTTTTATTTAAACAGTCAGCGTAAGTGTATGTTTTAACAAACTTTTTGACTGGCAATGTACAATATGTTCTATGTTCTGAGATATCTTATACATCAGTTAGTTGAGTGCACAGTTTAATACTGTTTCTGCACAGTCAATGTGTTGCTGATGTGACGGATTGGCTGCCTCCCTTCTTATCATCATCACCCCCGCCCATAATCACTGTTCTTCAGAAAGCACCTGACAGGGGAGTGTGTGTGAGAGGTCAGGGGTCTGGCGGCGAGTGAGGAAGCACATAAAATAAGAATGACTTACATGATACTGTAACGCTGTTTACTTTTGCTTGTTGCTGGCAGGATTGCTTACACTGCATGAGTATGTTTTATTCTCCTGTACTTGAGCAGATGTCAAGAGCAGTTTTGGGTTGTTTTCATTCTGGATGATTATTTCTTCTTTATACCAGGATACAGTCAGATCTGGACGCTCTCTGAAGTCACAGGTGAGTGTAGAGATCCCATCTTTGTAGTTGATGGTCAGAGTAGGTTTAGGAGCCTTTGCTGTAAAAGAAACATGGTGGTTATATCATACTACTGAAACTACAATAGAAATGTACAGTCTTATTTTGTTATTATGGTGGAAGGGTTTAAATATTTGTCCTCTTACCATAAACTTTAATTTCCTTTTCTCCAGCATTAATCTCTGTACCGTCACTATTATAAACAGTGTATTTATATTTGCCGCTGTTCTTCAGACTAACACTTTCAAATGTTAATGATCCATCTTCTTCCATTGTTAGACCTGGAATGGGTTTCTTGATCTTCCCATTTTTCCTGTGAATCACGGCATCACTAGAGAGATGGAGCCATGTGATCTCATTAGATTTGTCAGTGTTTTTTGTTGGAAGCTTTATGGTGCAGGACGTTCCCTCTAGTAGATCTGTTTTTACATATCTCTGCAACTATAAGAAAATATATTTATATTAGCATTTATTTCAGATTTCTCAGGGTTGGTTTCTTTTCAAAAGCCAATTTCTGATCAGACATTAACCTTATACGGTTGATTTAAAGCAACACAATGTCGTTTTTCAAGCTTAACATAATGTCTCTAAAACTATTTCAGTGGTAGAACAACTCTTAACCGGACGAATTCTACTGCAGCTGCTACCTGAGCCTCCTATCGCTAAAGCGGAAGAGTGCGACCTGCTTAGCCTGCCGTCCCAATGTGCATAGGCTACTATCCATCCTAAATGATATGTGATATTAGTAATTATCAATACTATTTAGGGCAGATAGGTTGGACAGTATGCACATTGGGACGCAAGGGATATTTTACTCGTAGCCTGGGTCTCAAAACCAACGCCATGGCAGAGCCAGCAAAGAAACCAAAGAAGGTTTTGTCGGAGGAAGTGAAGAAAAGAAAGAGAGGGAGTCAAGGTCGGATGGGCTTACACTCGGTGGAGCGGAGCTGAAAGAGACAACGGGTTGTTAAATTAAATCGTAAGCAGAGCGACTCCCAACAAATGAGAATGGTTTTCTGAATTGGCTGTATCATGTGCACCATGTCTGTTGCGACACCCAAGATCCAAAAATTAATTCCCCAGTCTACTTCACACTCTGACGGTTATTCAGTACAGAGGCTCTTTTACATGTTTTTAATAGCCTTATAAACTTACGAATCACTGCGTTAACCACTGGGAGGTAAGACTTGCAGCAAACTGTTTACATGTGTTTTGCTTTAACACACCAATGACTCCTATAACAACAGGGCCTGTCCGCACAACCTGTATGGGAAATAAGTGTGTCACAAACAACAAAAAAAAATGGGGACCAGCTTTTTTATTATCAGAGATAAATAGTATAAATATTATGAAACCATCTTTTTAAAATAAATTAAATAAATATAAAATTTAAATAAAAGATAATCCATTGTGATGACCAACAGGGAATTAAAAAAAAGTTGTAATATATCCAAAACGTTGTTCTGGTCACTGACATTTATAAACATAAAAAACTGTTCTGAAAATACAGTACAATGTTTTAAAGTTCAAATCTGCTTTCAAATCTGTGTTCACTTTATTTATCAAGCATATCAAATTCTAGAAATCATACACATTCTAAATTTAAAGCAGTTTATTGTAACTAGATGTTTTTAAACCAACAATTAGTTCTTGCTTGACTCAGAAAAGAAAGACTTTTCAGTAACACCATACTTGAGGTACGGATTCTCTTCGGATAACTAAAAAATAAATGTTCAAAAAGATTTCGTGTCAATGCCCTCACACACAAAAAAATGGTCCCTCAAAGACAATTACAGTCAAAAACCATTTTCAGTCAGAACCATTTTTTCTTAGTGTGAAGAACATTTTAATAACGCAGCGATTTTTGCATGTAAGATTTGCAGTAAAGGTGGATGTGCACAAACTCTAACTGCAGCAATTTGTATGTATAAGGTTTGCAAAAAGGGGCTGTTTTAGTTCAGTTCATTAAAATATCTACACAAAATGAAACCATAACTTACCAGTGAGTGCAATAGTGAAGCCAAAGAGGAATAAAAATACGAGACTGTATTGGCAGCTCATTGCTCTTCTGAAAACCGCAAATGTTCCAGAACCTTTTCACAACTAGCTCGACGAGACAGAAATAACTTCCGTTCACAGAAACAGAAAAGAGAACAGAAAGTTTGCATTCAGGGAGCTGTCGGTTATGCAGAATCATCAACTAAAGATGTCAGCGATTATCAGACCAAACTAAATAAAGGCTGCAAAATCTTAATGTAGTGATATTCACAACTTCTCACAAGTTCACACGCCCAGTGTTGCCAAGCCCATGTTTTCCTCTGGAATTGGGCTACTTTAAAACTGTTGCTGCGGGATGTTTTTCATGGCGGCGGGTTGAAGCGACCCCAATAACGTGATACTTAACCCTGGAATGTGACCAGGGGAACCCCACCTAAAAATGTGTATTTTACTTCCCGGAACACGGTTTTTTTACCAGTATCGCCACTGAAAAGCGTTTGGTCTAGTTTGGACTAGTTTTGAGTAGCAAGTGGGTGATTTGCGTGAAAACTGGCAACCCTGCTCACTGCCACACGTCAGTGATAGAGCCTCAGTTGAAACTGTAATAATATGAGTGGCGAATCAGATTTGTCAACTCTCCAGTGTGTGTTTGTGTGTGGGGGGGGCACTGTCTGGAAGCATCGAACGCTCCTAGTTCGTGTTTTTGTAGCGTTGAGCACAGTGTCAAGCAAGACATACCTCTATCTGTGGATTTCTCAACACCTCTGATTGCGATCCTCCTCGTAACAAACAGTGTACACAACAATACTAAATGAGATTCAACTGCACAGTTGGGTACGGATCGGAGGCTTCTTGGTTATAATGGAGACCAACACGATGCTTGCGGTTTCTGTGTGTGGTCTGGGTGTGTAAAAGACATTCTTAGAAATACTGGTAAAACGTGCATTAACATGTCCTTCGTATAACAAAAATGTCTCTACAATGCTTGCCATTGGTTGCAATTTAGTTTATTATTATTATTATTTTTATTTATTTATTTATTTTTTTGCATTTTTTGTCAATTTCAGGGATCATTTATCCCTGTTTAGCAATTTAAGGATTATCTCTGTTTACCCAGTTTTGTACTGGGCTTAACCAATAGCTTCCTGCTTCGCATAAAATTCACAGGCATTAATGTTTGCCTACTCCAACTGCCTACAAAACCACCACTGGCTCTGCACCCCTTTACTTAAATTCATTACTTCAGAGTTATGTGCCTCTAGAAGCTTCCGTTCTGCAAGTGAACATCGCTTGATTGTTTATAGGCACAAAATCACTTTCACAAACCATGAATGTTTTCCCTCCTGGGGAATTGACCTGGCACAACTCATCACCAACAGCTGAGTCGCTTACAAGACATCTTCCAAGAATCTGTGTAAAACCTCATCAGCTCTACCATCTTTATTTGACCCGCTAACTCTAGCCTCTCTATTCGAAGATTCTATTCTTTAAAAAAGTGTCACTTTTTCACTCTATTCGGTTTAATTGCTTTGTTTTCTTTAAAAAAAAAAACTAATATTAGGCTTTTTTGAATCTTTTTGTGTTCGATTTTGTTTTCTTCTTTTTATTTTTTATACAACTGAAAGCAAAAAAGGCCTCTAACACTAGCTTTTTTATATTCTTTTTCTATTCTAATTTCTGTTTTCTTTTCATTATACACGTGTACTGCGTTAAGCTAACTGAGACTTGTTAGAAAGCAACTGTCTGCATATCTTTTGCTCTTTTTGTTGCTTTCTTTGATTGCTGTCCATTGTCCTCATTTGTAGAGTCTCGCTTTGGATACAGCTTCTGCTAAATGACTAAATGTAATGTAAATTTAAAACGAACAGATACTATACTAATAATTATGATTACATGGGCTTATCTCACTTTTGACCAACAGGTGGGCGCTTTAATCAATATCATTTTTCCGGTGTGTTCTGTGTGAGGTGACAATGGCACACACAAAGTTGTCAGTATGCCAAAGGATTGCAGAGGATACAGGCTGAAAGTGTCCATTTTGGCATCATGTCGTGAAATTTTCCGCTGTGGTATTGCGCAAAAATGGTTTTTGTCTATCGACGACCCAAATCATAACATTTTGTCAGTCACAGTAGTCTGAAGATCATCCAAACTCGATTTTGGTGAAAATTGGACCCACTGTTGATGATGAGTCCCAAAAAGTAGTGTTTTCAACATAAATCAAACTTGTGGCGGCCGAAGCAGAAGTTCAGCTTACTCTAGCATATTTTGTATCTATGGTGTGTCTGCATAAGCCTCACTGCTGAATATTTTGAGACCATTCATTACATATGAGAATAGTGCCCTAGCACCTGCAATAACAATTTATTAGCATTTTTATAAATGTAATTTTTAATGGTTAAGGAATGGTTTATTACTCTTGACCATCAGGTTGGCGCTGTGTTACCAAATTGATGTGGTCCTGGTCATTGTGTGAGGTGCCAACAATGGGCACATACAAGACAAAGTTTGGTGCAAATATGTCCAAGCTTTGCACGAGAGACAGCCTTTGAGTGTATTTGTGCATCTCTACGACGAACAAATTCGTTGATTTTGCCCCCCCCCTAAACGAAACCGGCTTTGTATATCAACACAAAATCCTTAACTTTTTTGTCAGCAGCACACACTCTGAAGATGATCCGAGTCTAATTTGGGTGAAAATCGGACTAATGGTCTAGGAGGAGTTTCGAAAAAGTAGGTTTATCAGTACATACTCAAATGGCGACATGAAGTATGGGGCCCCATTTGGGCATAATTGGTATCGAATGTTCTCGGCATGACCCACAGAATAAGTGGGAGACCACTTTCATCTCAATATCTACTTTATTCAAAAGTTATTAGCATTTTTTATATAAATTTCATTATACTTTTTTGCCCCCAACGTTTTGAGTAGCATAGGAGGCAGAATATATTTGTAATATTTTTTCGCGAACGATACAAATAAATGCATTCAAAAAATACAGCATTTTTAAGAACATGAATTAAAAAATGGCTGACGACAGCCTTACTGGCTGACACGGGAAAATTGGATATCATTCGACTCAACAATGACCCACTGTAAATCTAAAGATACCAGTTTTTTGATTTTTTGCCAAACCATTCAGAAGTTATAAGCAAAAATATGCATTTTTCATATCTCCTTACCACTAGGTGGGCGCTGCATCGAAACACTGCAGGTAGTCCCCTCAGGTCATGCTTCTTATAATATCCCACCAAGTTTTGGTCTCTATATGACGCTAAACCATTGCGGGAGGATTATAAAGCCTCACTAAGTGCATTTTTGCGTGCTTTTTCGTAGAATTTGTTTGCGTGTTGTATTCAATAACGGTTGGACTAATCAACTTGAATGCCATAACTTTTTGCCTGCCACACAAGTCGTCTGAAGATGATCTGAGGCCAATTTTCACATCTCAACTTCACCTCTATCCTTCCCACTAGATTTTTTATTCCCAGGAAGAACATATGTTCTGCTCTACACCTAGGTATTTAAGAAAGAAGTCCCAAATCCTCTGAAACAAAGGGTTTATCAATCGCTTAGCGCTGGTGAAGAAGGCTTTGTTACATCACAACCAGGTTATATTCAAAAGTAATTTAAAAGTAATTAAAGAGTGGTCGATTACATTACCTAAAATATGTTAACCCTTCTGAATAAAAAAAAAAAAAAGTGTCTGTCACAAGTAAATGTGTGTTAAAAAAACATAACATTTCCAGTTCAGAAGGAGATAGTAGAGCGTCCTTAAGGGAAGTATGAAAATAAGCAAATTGTCTTCATCAAACAGTTTCGTTCAGTTTAATAGCTTTTAAAGGCTATACATTTTCTTATTCACAACTGAAATATGCATCTCCTCTACTGACCTTTACACAAACAGAGCGCCCCCTGGTGAGTGAGATTTGCCCTGCCATCATCTTTCAATCATGGTCATTTTTTCATAAACTATATATAGTGCATTCTTGTAGGTTGTGTTATGGGTGCTGGTGTGTTCATCAATGCGCACGATGAAGAATATTACAAAAAGGCTTTTTTAATGATCCACCGGAGAGAAAAGGGCACATCCAATGTAAATAACATTAACAACGTCAACAATCAACGTAAACCTCAACAATAGTGGACCAGGAGGAACTAAACAGGGCTTTTAAACACCAGGAAAGTAATCAGAGGAGTGGAACAGGTGGGGAGTAATCAATTAACAAAACGAGGAATGGAACATGACCAAATAGGGATACACAAAAGGAACAGAAAGTCCATGACTGTGACAGTTCGCCCCCTCCCGGAACGGTGCGTCCTCGCACCGAAAGAGATATAGTCCAGCGGAGGGAGGGAAGGAGGGAGGGGGGGGGGGGGTTCAGGAGGTGGGTGTGGGGCAGGCAAGGGGCAGGCCTAAGGAGAAGGAGCATGGAGCATGGTACCAGGGTGGAGTGGATGGAGGAGCACTGGAGCAGGAGGAGCCAGATGGATTTCCAGAGGCCAGCCAGGATAAGCGGCCCATTGTGGAGTCAACGGTTGTAGAAGCCATGGTGGAGGAGGAGCCGACAACACCAGGGGGCCGACTGCCGGAGACTGAACCGATGGATGAGGAGCCCAAGATGGAGCAGAGCAGCCGCAGAGCCAGGGTGAAGCGAAGAGGACGAGTATAGTAGAGGAACTGACAGGTCTAGAAGGTGAAGGAGGCGGAGAGAGGGATGGTTGGGATGGGGAACACAGGAGAGTCAGGCTGGACGGAACCAGCGGAGAAACAGGAGGGTCAGGGCTGGACGGATACAGGAGGAGAAACACCGGAGGGTCACGGGCTTGACAGAACCAGCGGAGAAGGCGGAGAAACAGGAGGGTCATGCTAAATTTCCTCTCCAAACCAGTCTATAAGGTCCATTAACTCCTCTCTATATTTCCCAGAAACCAAATGCAGCTCACCCTCAGGACTACAGAAGAATGTAGACAGCGTTTTTCCTCCAAGCCCTCAATCTTCACCCATTGTCCCACGATGCACGGTGTTGCCCGGTCTCACAAACACTTGGTCAGTCGGTGATAGGCTCGGGCTCTGTGAGCGGGCTCTAGCTAGCTCCGTGCAGCGGGATGGTGGCTGGCTGGTCTCTGGGTTCAGGAGTGAGGGCTGGCTGGAGATATCCTCTTCGGCGGAGCAGATGGTAAATGGGGATCCATTTTTCGCCAGCACCCACTCCACGAAAGCGGGCGAGAAAAACTCCTCTCTGGGACCGTTTGCTGGGAGGCGTGCCTACCACCGCTCAGCCCGCTCAGGCCAGCATAGTAGGGAATGCACAGAGCGAGCGGGTCAGTGAAGTCCCGTAAGACACCCAGATCAAAAAAAGTTCCCTGGTATGGTCCTCCAGCGAAACGGTCCGTTTTGCTCCAGGCACAGGAGTTGGACTGCTGGGATATCCATTCCAAGAGGGGGAAAACAAAAAAACCAAAAAGAAAAACACCGCTAAACTGTTTGGCTTTTTTGGTCCACTATTCTGTTATGGGTGCTGGTGTGTTTATCAAGGCGCACGATGAAGGATATAACAAAAGAACAAAAAGGTTTTTATGGATCCCACTGGGAGAGAAAAGGGCACATTCCAGTAGTAAATAACATTAAATAACCCAACAATCAACGTAAAACCTCAACATATAGCGGACCAGGAGGTAACTAAACGCAACAGGGCTTTTAAAACACCAGGAAAGTAATCAAGGAGTGGAAACAGGTGGGATTATCAATTAACAAAACGAGGGATGGAACATAACCAAATGGGATAACCCACAAAAGGAACAGAAAGTCCATGACTGTGAAAGGTTGTGGTTGGTAGTCTCCTGAACACAGACACACACTTGGGTCTGACATCAAGCATTTGCCATGTATGTACTTTAAACAGCAGCATTAGCAACCAATAGCATCCAGTGTGGTTTCAGCTTTCAAACTTCCTCTAAATTGTGCTTACATACATCCAGTCTTAGTGTGTAAAAGACATTCTGAGAAAGACAGAGTAAAAGTGCATTAATGTGTCATCTGTATAACAAAAAATGTCTCTACGATGCTTGATGTTGGTCGTCATCTGCGTTGTGTTCATCACCACAGAAACTGTTTCAGGTAGGCTACATGATGTTTTTAAGGTTTTAGTGAAGATTGCACAACATTTGTTTTGTTGCCCCTAAAAGCAGTTTGATTTTAAATTATATTGAAGTACAACCTAATTATATATCAATTATAAATGACTGTAGTGAATAACAGATACATGTTTGTTTAAGGTTAACTAAATTTCATATTTTATACATTAGGTCAAGAAGTGAATGTATTTGGTGAAGTCGGTGGTACAGTGTCTTTTGGTTCAACCAGCATAAATCCTCCTGTCAGCAGCATTATATGGAAACACAGAAAGAGCACTGGACTTGTTGTAAAAGTGATTGAATGGGATCTTGATGATGGTTTTTCCACCCCTAATCTGGGATTCAAGAGGCATCACAACTCTTAATGAGGGAAAACTGGGAGAAATCACTATAACTAAATTCAATTTCGAACATAGTGGATTTTACACCATCGACATCAACAGTAAAGAGCAGGAACAGAGATTCACCTTGGAAGTATTGGGTGAGAGGATATTGATTATTATATTCATTAATATTAAACTGTGTAAAAGCATTATATTTTTATTATGATGTTTTTACAAAACATATACTACAGCTAATTGTCAACTTTAATTTAACAATCTTTGTATGTATGTGTAAAATACTATTTTCATATTGTTAATATATGTTTTAGGTTAATTGTAATAATAATAAAACAACTAATATTATGCTAACAAAAGTTAGCCAGGTATTAATATGTATCGTGTTTTCCACATGCCTTGGTGTAACATGTAAAAATACTAGGAGATGTGATAATCATTCTGTGCAATTGCGTGTATTGTACTGAGTAATTATGTCACTGTATTGTGGCAGTACGCAGTATGGTACTCTGATGGGTATCAGATTGTGATACCATGGTCCTGTGATATATACCATGGTGCTGAAGTACTCCAAGAACTACCCATGGTACATGCCCCAAAACATGATAATACTATGATGCTTTCTTAGGGGTAAGGTATGATTTGTATCAAAATACTATGATAGTACAGTCTGATATCATTCATTGAAGTTTTTCTTTGTTTCTTTCACAGCACGGGTCCCCCAAACCCTGAGATAAAAATAGAGAAGACTGAAATGAAACCCTAATGCTGTGTATTTAATATGCGAGTACTAGCCGAGAGAAACAATCATCTGGAAGAATTCTGCTGGAGAAAACACTGAAGGGCTCACCCCACACTCCGAAAGGAGAACTTATCACAGCTGAAAAAAAAGGAAATCCAGATGTCTTCTACACATGCACACTCAGAATGCAGTGAGTGAGAGCCACAGTGATCCGGTCTATGAGAGAGATCTGTTTGAAGGTAAGATTTAATTCAACAAGTAAAGAGGAACATCTCTGAGATGATTTTTTTTTATGTTTAGGTGGTGCTGTGGTTAGGTGGTTTTGCTCTTTTCTCTTCAGAAGTTGTAATTACATTCAACAAGTATTTATATTCATGGCTTAGAATATCTGAATGTTTACTGCATTAGAATTAAATTAAGGTATTAAAATGTAAAATAAAGTGTAATCTATTAGAAGCACAAAACACACTTAAACCTTTCAGCCACTTAACATTTTAGAAAAATAAGTTTCTTTGGGTGTTCTCGAAATTAAGTTTGAAATTTGAAATTTTAATTGAAATGTTAAAAACCCTCAGATGCTCTCTTCCACAAGGGACTTATTTTGCATTATTATTATTATTATTATTATTATTTATTATTATTATTATTATTATTACTGGAGAGACACTAAAGTTTAAATCAATTTAGAGAGGGAGATTGAGCTCTGCCCTGCCATCACCTGGTATGGTTATTTCTCCTGCATTATGCAGTGGTGGCTCTTTATGGTGATGGTAGTCTTGATGGTAGTCTTGCGTGTTTGTACCAGACCCTTGACATTGAATTCTTTTGCCATTAACTTACAAAAGATAGCAGCAATAAATGCTGAACACTTAGTGAAAGACCAACTAAATGCCGCATGTTTGTGGTTTCTGTTTCTGAACTTCCTCTGTTTTATATAATATATTATATATATATATATATATATATATATATATATATCTATATATATATATTTATATATATATATATGACTATATGAAAGTGTTTTTTAAAAGGGATAATTCACCCAAAAATGTAAAATTATGTCATTAATAGGGTGGCTTTACTGGACTATATACTATATTGCTTAAAATATCCAGGTTTTGTCTTTGTTTTCTTGTTTTCATACTTGCTGAAGGTAATGAACAAACAAAAGTAGAGTTTTTTATAGCTTCATAAATTTGCGGCTGAACCTCTGATATCACATGCTCTGTTTTTACCGATGTCCTTGAGCTACGTTTCTGGACCTGCTGTCTATGCAGGGTCAGAGAGCTCTCGGATTTCATCAAAAATATCTTAATTTGTGTTCTGAAGATGAACAAGGATCTTAGAGGTGTGAGCATAAGATCTTAGAGCATAAGACTAATTAATGACAGAATTTTCATTTGTAGGTGAAACATCCCTTTAAAAACCTAGATCTAATCACTGAAATGTGTGCGGTTGTGAAATAGTTTAATTAGCTTAACTTTTTTTTTTTTTTCATTAGATTTATGGGGATTTCTCATTTGGATTGTCATCGTTTCCATCAGCATGGTTTTTATCATCCTTTTCCCTGTTTATACCACCTTGTTGTCACACGGTAAGACTACTGTTGTATTTTTATCTTTTAAAACATTTAAAATGTATTTCTTCCATCTGTGTGCTTACTGCTTACCCTTTGGTTAAAACTCAAACATCTGAGTCACATCAGAAGAAAAGGAAAGAGAATTTTGATTATGAAGACCTTTTTTTTTTTAGAATAACACACACTCATGAAATATTTACAATAAAACTTGGAATCTGTATTAATAAAATAAATAGGGTCATAATGATTAAATGTTTACTGTAAATGACTGTCACTGTTGTTCTCAAAGATTATTGTGCTGCTTGCAACGGGAGACACAAGACTTCCAGAGTAAGTTTATTTTCTTAATTCCTTGTGAAAGTATTAATGTATAATATCACAGACAAATCAAATAGATTTCAACTTCAGCTATGCTTGTTTTTAAAATGTACATTAAATTATTAGCATTTTTTCCTGTTTTCCCCTCCCTCAGAAATGACGGTTGATTCTAAATCCCAGCTTTACTGAAGCAACTGGAGCTCTTAACTATCTGTGCCTTCATAACTTTGACTGTTGCTTTTTGACCTCTGTGTCTGCTGGATCATGCTTTTTATTTTCAAAGAGGGACAAGATGAGAATCTCCTCTGCTTAATTTTTCTTTTGGCCAAGACTGGTGTGGAGAGTAGAGAAGTACTGAGAAGAGGAGAGAGACTGAAATACATTCTACCATCTGCAGGCAAGATCCAACTAATGTGAGCTTTGTGGATTTAAGGTTATGTGACTGTGGTTGGTTTTTGCTGTGTGCCACTCAAAACTGAAATGTGAGCTAGATAGGAGATCATAGACAATTATCTTTATGTAGGGAGGTGGGTGGCAGTTTTTTCTGGTTTTGGATTGAGGGTATATTTACAGACAATGATTAATTCTGTGTTTTTTGCAAGCTAATTCTTGTTTAGAACAATCACTTTAGCAAAGTTTGTACTCTTTTCTGGTCATTTTGATGAATAATGATAATTTGTTCAATAAATCTATTGTCATTTAAATATGTTCACTTAAAAATTATTAACAAGACAAAATCTCTCAAGAAATATAATGTAATTTTATCCATTCTCATTTGCTCCATTAATCTAAAACATAAAATTAAATAAAATAACACATAATTTACACGCTGTCGTGATCGTTTCAATGATTGGTCAAAGCTCCAGGTAAATTGTGAAACACAGATGCAGTAGGAAAGTATGTTTTTGCATCATCTCGTGTTTTAGCGTAAAAATCAAATCAAATGCACCTTTGCCCCAGTAATCTACCTGTAAATTCACTCAGTGAGTGTGTGTAGTGAATGAACGTAAACTTTATGAATGAAAAGAGCGCAAATCAAACACCACATTGTTGTTGCCACTCTGTGCATCTCTCAGAAATCAGAGCTTGGCAAGAGTAGGTCTAATCTTACTAAATCATTCAAAATCATTCACATTCTACTATTTGTGTATATATAAAAGGCAATGATTTAAACCTTATAGGCTACAATATGATGCACGAATGAATAAGCACAGAGTGACTGCCAATCAAACAGCCGCGTTGCCATCTTCTGCGCGTCTCCGTCTCTCAAAAAACCAAACCAGCTCTCTGTCAAGATTAGGCTAATAATCAACTAAATACAGATACATTTTCTACTTGGCCTACATGTTTGCTTCCTTAAACTTTTGCTGGTTTGCCGTGGCACATACATAAGACTTTGTTTAAATAGTTCTGCATAATGACATGTTAGCCTGGAATTCATTCACTAAATGTTTGTCATGAAATCTTCCTACTTGTATGATAAATTTATTTTTTAGAAATTATTAATTTTATATTTTAGAACACTGATATGGCAAATAGTCAAAAAATATTGTTCCATACTCTGTTTCTCCTTTTTTTCCCAATGAGTTTTCCAGACTTGCCAATAACTTAAGTGAAATACTTTTTTAAACCCTCCACAGGAACCAGTGAGCCAAAGGAATTTATGTTGTTTTACATAATCCTTTAAAATTACAATGCAGTAACAAGTGTGTGAAGCTAAATGAGTTTATGAATGAAATAAGCGCAAATAAAATAGCAGTGTTGCAGTTGCCTTTTTTCATGCATTTCCTGGAAATGACTTATATCAATTTCCATATTTCCAAATTGTGTAGAAAACCCTTACGTTTTAATTAAGATACTTAAAATATCTATTTTATTGGATCACCAAAGGTCCCCAAGCTGGGACTCGAAAACTCATGGTTACTCGAAGCACAACCGCACTACATCTCGAAGCAGTGCCTATACGAGGAAATCGGGAATAAGTTTAAATAGGCTAAATGTTATAAACATAAAATATATATATACTGTATATATAGATATATATATATATATATATATCTATAATATATATATATATATATATATATATATATACATTTTAGCTTAACACTGCATATTTGTTCAATGATAACTACGAAAAAAGATAGGCTGTAAAACCATAAGAAAACATAACGGTCTTAACAAATACTGTACGAAGTTATGGTTAAGCACTGCCTACTTCTGGTTTTAATCGGAATATAAGATACAGGATATGAATAATTTTGAGATTGATACAGATACAAATACTGGCTTCGCTGCACACCCCTAGTACTGTTCACAACACACTTTTCACAAGGCTAGTGTAGTTGTTTTTATTTTATTTTGGTTGTGCTTGTAAGAAGAATGGAACTTACACTTTGTTTCTTTACAGAACAGGTCTCTAAACCTGTAATATAAAATATAACTTAATTCCCACCATATTTCTGATATCATTTATCAAACTAACCTGATTAATGTTGATCGTTCGTTTTTAATCTAAACCGCTTTACTTGTGGCTTGCGTTGCAGAACATTAGCATCCGTTAGCCAGTTAGCTTGTCCATGTTCCTTTCCATTAAGGATCGGGGAAGTTGTGGCCTAATGTTAGAAGTTTGACTGCCTAACCCTAAGGTTGTGGGTTTGAGTCTCGGGCCAGGCAATACCCACAACTGAGGTGCCCCTTGGCAGGGCACCAAACCCCCAACTACTTCCTGGGCGCCGCAGCATAAATGGCTGTCCACTGCTCGGGTGTGTGTTCATGGTGTGTGTGCGCACTTTGGATGGGTTAAATGCAGAGCATGAATTCTGAGTATGGGTCACCATACTTGGCTGTATGTCACGTCACTTTAAAAAAAAAAAAAATTCTAATTGCGTCTATTACTGTTTTCTTTTTTCTCGCTCTGTTTCTTTTCTCTCTCACTCCGTTTTTCATAAGTTCATCAAACAACAAAGGTTATGTCAGAATCATTCATCAATACAATGAGTAATGGCTCTTCTCCTGCTATTGTTGTTTTCACCGCTTTGCCACATGTACTGTTTATCTCTCTCTGTCGGCGACGAGGGATTCACATGTGATAAATGCAGGGAAATAAGTAGGCTGACAGAGAAGATTTTAAAACTAGAGACACGCATCCAAACTTTAATTGAGGATAGTAAGAATGTGAGTGCTGTAGACGGCTTTGAATGCGACTAGCTCAGGGAGTCCTGTACATTGTTCAGTTCCGGTTACAGAGCCTCTGCAGCAGGGCGAACTGGGTTGACTGTGAGGCGGCATAGTCGCGGGTCAAAACACCGCTCTTCTGTTCCAATAAAATCATCAAACAGGTTCTCCCCACTCAGTGACACACCCACTGAGAAACCTGATCAAAGTGCTAGTTATTGGCGATTCTATTGTTCAGAACATGAAAGTAGAGACTCTAGCCACCATAGTCCAATGTTTACTGGGAGCCAGAGCGCCTGACATCGTGGTAAATTTAAAAGTGCTGGCTAAGGCTAAATGTAAATTCAGTAAGATTGTTATTCACACCGGCGCTAATGATGTTTGACTTCACGATTCGAAAATCACTAAAAATAATGTTAAAGAGGTGTTTGTGAACTTGCAAGTACGATGTCAGACACTGTAATATGCTCTGGTCCCCTCACTGCTTACCGTGGTGAATGAGATAAATAGCAGACTGTCGTCACTCAATGGCTGGATATCTAAGTGCTGCCCGGCAGTAAATAACATGTTTCAAGACAGTTGGATGAGTTTTTGGGGCAGACCTGACCTGTGGTAAAGAGATGGTCTTTTATCCCTCCAGGGGTGGTGACGCTATTTTCTTCTCTTTAGAAATATGGCACATAGTCTTAGAGTTTGTACTTGACTAACTTGGGCCCAGGTCAGGAAGCAGACAGACTGGCTAAACCGACCGTCTGCTAGCCGCCTCAAGCCACAGAGATCAGGTAATTCTCAGCACATAGAGACTTTTTCACTTGATATCACAATACAGAGAGACTGTCTGTTCCCTGAACTAGAAATTACCCAAAAAAACGTCCAAAACCAAATTTAAGAGTAACAATTTAATTAATGTTCAACAAATAAAAAAATTATATAATACACAGAAACAAATTATAAAGCTTGGCTTATTGAATATCAGGTCCCTTTCTACGAAAGTGCTTTTTGTAAATGATATGATCACTGATCATAACCTAGATGTGCTCGGTTTAACAGAAACCTGGCTAAAACCAGATGATTACATTATTTTAAACGAGTCTACCCCCCAAGATTACTGTAGTAAACTTGAGTCACATCAAAAAGGTAAAGGGGAGGTGTTGCTGCAATTTATAGCAATATTTTCAGTATTTCTCTGAGGGCGGGCTTCAAAGTATAACTTCTTTGAAGTAATGGTTGCTTCATATAACATTATCCAGAGTGTGGACGTCAGAATTATGTTAATAACAGAATAATGTGACACCCCGTCCTAAATCGCCGCCCTTCACAAGGCTCCCAGACAGTAGTGGGTATGTGAGAGGGAGGGGGCGCTGGATGAGTCAGGGCTGGTGGTGTGTGATGGGGCACACCTGAAGGAAATGGAGCTCATCACCGCTGCTGTTTAAAAGCCCAATAGCGCCTCTCATCGGGAGCCCGGTCTCTACTTCTTCTCGTCCCCGTGCATGCACACTGGTGTCCTCGTGGGTCAGGTCAGGAAGGGTGGTGGTGTTGAGGGACTCCCGCGCCACCAGAGACATGAGCTGCCGAACCCGCGGTCTGGACAGGGACCGCACCCGTTTACACGGCCGTTGGGCCAGGATGCTGGGCCATCCATTTCATCAAGCGCCGCGGCCAACGAGAAGGATCCGGTGGCTAGAAGAAGCTGCTGCCCCTTGCACCCCGTACCGGAGAGGGGAGCCCGTGCGGACGCCGGACTACAGCCCTTAACCTGGACCCATCCTCCATGAACACTGCCCGACCCACACGAACCCCCGCGCATGACGAGGACACCAGATTCCCTGTTTTGGGACACTCTTCCCCTTTTGGACACTTTATTCCCTCTTTTGGTTTATTTTCTGTTAATAAGAAAGCCTTCCGAGGCCTGACGCCATGCCCACTGTGTCTGTCCTTTGCTCCTCCTGACATAAGGAGAAACAAGTCCTTTAATGATGATAAAATCCTGTGATGTTTGTACCTGGCTACTGTATACAGGCCACCAGGGCACCATACAGACTTTTATTAAAGAATTTGCTGATTTTTCTATCCGAGTTAGTGGTGGCTGCAGATAAACACCTAATTTTTTGGTGATGATTTTAATATCCATGCTGATAATGAAAAATATGTATTGGGATCAGCATTTCTAAGACATTCTGAACTCTACTGGGGTTAGACAACACATGTCAGGTCCTACTAATTGTCGAAATCATACTCTAGATTTAATACTGTCACATGGAATTGCTGTAAATAGTGTTGAAATTCTGCAGCAAAGCGCTGATATCGTAGATGATTATCTAGTCTTGTGGGTAAACTACAATATAGCTTAAAAATTGTTAATTTTTACTCTTGTTATAAGTATGGTAGAACCCATCACTTCTACGAGGGAAACGACTGCTTTGTAAGTAAACTTCCTGATTTTATCTCAATCATCAGCATACCCAATAGCTCAGAAGAATCTTTGATGACCTGTAACAGAAAAACTAGGGACCTCTCTCTTTTCTGAGCATTTTAGATACGGTGCCTCCTTTACGCTTAAGAAGATTAAGGAAAACAGTTTGAACCACCCTTGGTATAAGAGCACGCCACACCCTAAAGACGGAGCAGGCTGGAAAAAAAATGGAGAGCAGCTAAAGGAAAACAAAATTAGAGTGGTATTTCGTATTGCATGGCGGGGAAAGTAACCTATTATACAGAAAAAGCATGAAAAACTGCTAGGCATGCTGAGTACTTTTTAGCATCTCTTTAGAAGCAAAATAAACATGAACCCATATGTATTATTCTATGACAGTGGCTAAATTAACAAAAAATAAAGCAATATCAACAGGTGCTGACCCCATTTCACAACAGCACAGCAGTACTGGACTTTATGAAATTAATTTAAGTCCAAAGATAATACTATTATGCTGCATCACACCAAATGCGAATTAGAGCGTCAAATTCACGTTAACCCTTACACCACCGTCTAGTTTGCCGCTTGAATATTTTGAATGCATATTGGCATCTAGAGCGAAATATTCGCGCTTAAAAAGCAAGCGTTTGAAGCTAAATTGACGTCGCGTCCGAGGCGAAACCCGCTTCTTGTGGGTCGGAGGGGCAACGCTGCTAGGCGGTTTGTCTATTGGCTGCAAAGACTGGCTGATCCAGCGCGTGAGCTTTTCGAAGCATTCATCGAGAGATCGTTACCGCTTGTGTATTTGCTCTTGCGAAAAGTAGCTGTATATTATGGGGGGACAAAAGTTGGTAAAAAAAATATTACGAGTAACGTTGTCCTGGGACTTTAAAAGTGAAAGGTGATTTAAAACTTACCAGGTTGCCAAATCTCCTAACCGACACTCTTCCAAGCAAGGTCCTTTTTTTATTCCTGTCTCTGTAGAAATATGAACTTGTGTAATATTGCTCCAGGTGATCTGCTCACTGACCAATATCAGTTGTTCCTCCATGTTGAATGAGTGACTACAGTGGGCAAGCAGGCTCGTGTGAATGGTTTTTTGTTTTTGTTTTTTTTTAAAGCGGCGCGAATTGATGCTAAAGTTTAAATTTTTCAACTCGCCAGACGCTCAATTCGCGTATTCATTCGCGCGAATGAGGCGATTTCGCGTCTACCGCGCCGCGCTAAAACGCCTCCTTCGCGCCGTGAGACACTCCAGGCACACGGTAAACGCATCTGTCTGATACCTTGACTTAACATTGAAATCATTCGCACCAGACGGCTCTATTCAAGTTGGTGTCGTGAACGCAGCATTAGAGATAAAATTGTAACCATGCAGTGGTCAGCTACAGTATCGCATCAGCTATATGAGTATATATATGAAAGCTATAGCTAGCAGCTATAGATCCCCTGAGGAAAACAATTCCACCTATTCTCTACTATAGGAGAGGAAACAATTGCATTAAACTTATTAAATCATCTAAACCAACAACACGTATGTTAGACCTTATTCCATCTAAGCTCCTATGATATCTGGGGATACAGATATCATAGATCCTCTTTGACTATTATTAATTCGTCATTGTCATTAGGATATGTTTCCAAAACCTTCAAACTGGCTGTTATTGAGCCTCTCATTAAAAACCACAAACTGGACCCCAAAGATCTAGGTTAATTACCAGATCGATCTTGAATCTCCCTTTTCTGTCAAAGATACTAGAAAATATAGTATTCTCACAATTATATTCAATTAATTATATCTGTGAGGATTTCCAGTCAGCATTTAGACCATATCATAGTACTGAGACTGTTCTCATTAGAGTTATAAATGACCTGCTCTTATCATCTGATCGTGGTTGTTATCTTCTCTATTAGTGGCTACTGGATCTTTGCGCTGTGTTCAGACACTATCAACCACAAACATTCTTTTGAATAGACTAGCAAAACGTTGTTGTCATCAGTTGAAGTGCATTAGCATGGATCAAAATCTCAACTAAAGGGAATGCTATTTTTGGTAACTTCAGGACCAAAAAATGGTTTTAAATAAGTGGTCATGTGTCATACCCCACGGGTATATTTTGGTGCAAAGCCGCATGGCATTTTGAATAATGATCGAAAATATCCGCCGCACTGCTGTTAGTGGAAGACTAGCACAATACCTAATACTTGCAGTTTGGTTGTCTTTTTGCATCTTGGGTTTTGTCTCTATGATGCTTACCGCAGGTTGAGATCTGTGTTGTGTTCATCTCCACAGAAAGCAGTTTCAGGTATTATGTTTTTTAACGAATTTACCGTTTTATCAAAGTTGACGCAGTACGTTTAGTTATAAATGATCTTCTAGTGCAGTATTGTAGCCTAATTTACAGACTGCAGTGTATGGCAGACATTTGTTTATTAAATTTTTTGACAACAAAATATTTTTGTTTCTCCCATATTTTATTTATTTCTTTTTAGTAATAAGGTGGAAGATGTGAAGAAAGCCAGAGGGTGATGAAGTTTCCTTTCGTCCAGACAACAGTTGTTCCTCCGTCAGCAGCATTATATAGAAACAGAGAACACAGCAGTGTAGCTGTTGTAAAGGTGATTGAATGGGATGGTGATGATGGCTTTGTCGTCCTGGAATCAAGAGATTCAAAGACCTGCTTTCTGAGAATGAAAACTGGACAAATCCCTATAACAAATTTAAATGTCAAACAAAGTGGACTTTTTTATACCATTGGACCATCCACTATAAAAGAGCAGGAACCAAACATTCAACTTGGAAGTTTTGGGAGTGGAGTGGATATTGATTATTTAAAATACTTTAAAAGCCTACTTGACCTATGCAAAGCTACCAGCAAAAACAATGCGCAAATGAACCTTTAGGGGCAAAAGCTGCTTTAAAAGCAAAAGGATGAGTCTGTGCATGTACACCCATCAATGTTTGATCTCTACATTTAGGTTATATCATATAATGTTAATTGATAAAGCGTAGTTTGTCAGGTAGCTTTGCAGGTAGGTTTCTTGAAGCATCTTGAAGACACCATTGACCAACAGTTCTTCTGGATTGCCAGTCATTTAGTATGCGCTCCCTGTTTTTGTTCTGCTTTCTATCACTCATTCCCCACTGTCTTTCACACCTCTTCAGGCTGATGCGGATGAGCTTTTTGCGCCATAAAGTTACTTACCAGTTACTGGCAAAATTAATGTTGGACAATGTAACATTGCTATTTCCCTACTGACCCACTACGGCCAAACGATAGACACTAACTGTTTATCATAAAAAACCATTTGAAGATAATAGTGGCCTACAGCTGCTCTCAAAATTATTCAGTCCCCCAGAGTGACTGCAGTACTTAACTTAAATAAAGTTTTTCTGAAGATCACAGGATTTTAATAAATATTTCATCTACAAACAGTTTTACTGGCATATTAAAAGTGGTAATGTTAATCTATATGCAATGTTTTTGAGTTATAGGATTTTTAATAAAACACCGACGCTATGTCGTAATTGTTCAACCCCTATTCAACGTTACTGTTTTTTTAGTCCACTTTTTATGGTAGGGGGAAACCCAAAATTGATAAAATAAAAAAAAAAACAGCAATTTAAAGCGTGGTGATGGTAAAACATACTACATTTAGCTCATGCATGTGGTAAGTTTTTGAGTCGGAAAAAGTAGAAAATATGGCAAAAGCTCAAACAGAAGTCTCACAAAATCTATAGAGGAAAAAACTAGTTTTTTTATTATATTAGAAGGTATAAGGTACATGGACATTAAAAGTTACTAGAGCACACAGCTGGGAGCCTTATCCTCACTTTTTACAAATTTTTATTATAAAAGTTACCAAAAACAAAAAAAGGCTGTCTAAACACTGAGGTGCGGCTCTGAGATCTTTTTCTAATTATATATCTTATATAATTATATTATGATATGATTTCTGAGGTATATATAATTCAAAAAACCCTTGGTGCGGTGTACTGCATTAAGCTACACTGAGACTTGTTATAGCCACTTGTGTGTCAGGGCTTTATTGTTGATTTGTAATTGCTTATATTGTCCTCATTTGTAAGTCGATTTCGATATAAGCGTCGTCTAAATGACGTAAATTGTAATTTAATCCATAATGTCTATGGAGTGAGGGGGACCAAACTGGAACTTTTTGGACACTGTACTTGTATGGATTCAGCGGGTAAATTCCTTTTTGTTTTTTATGGTTAAAGAGTATACAGTATGCATGCCTAACTATCATAAATGGGCCTCGTATCTCTCTTATACCATATCTCTTGTACACTCATATAAATCCGCTATTCACATACTTTACTATCTAACCTCATACTCTAAAGATATTTACTTGTCACTTAGATATGGACAGCAATTCGTACAGTTACAGATCACCCTATAACGCATTATTTCCATATATCGTAGATTGTATTCCTTAAACAACTTCACCCGCTGCTATGCCTATTAGTCATTTATATATGTATGATCACTCACACCTTGTAACAGTGTCTTCTCTATTCCCAGCCGAGCACTAATGGAGTCGCCGCTCATATCGCCCACATGCACCAGAGCACTAGGCGCAAGATATGCCATGGCGACCACGTGTGAGTACTAATTATACAGCGACAGTTTTACAGAGTTTTAGTGAATATCTTAATTTTTGCGTATGTTTCAAGCTCAGAATTTGTGCAAATCTCTTCACAACAACATCCCATTAAACCTTAAATCTCCACAAACATTTCCCTCTATAATCTTATTCATGAGGACTAACAGCCCGTGAAACCCCAACACAGGCATACGACCTAACCAACAATGGAACAAATAATATAAAAAACACTATAATAAAATATAAATGACCATCAATAAGTGAATCAATGAAATGAGAATATAAATGGCTATGATATTTAAAAATGGACTATTATATTAAATGTAGATGTAAATAAATGGACTATAAATGTATTGAATCAATGGAAAGAAAAAAAGGTAAAACAGACAGGAAATGTATGGTAGCTTCTCTTGAAACCAAAACACATGTTTGCGTTCCTAAGAGTCTATTCAGAGAGACCGTTATTTTTTTGCTTGATGTTTTTCTTGAAACCCTCCCAAAAAAAAGTTGTGGGGTAGCGCATTATTTATTATTATTCTTATTAATTTTTTTTTTGAGACTTTTATGATGATTAAGGGAATTTGGCTGTTGGGTTCCTCAAATTAGATATGTACTGAGTATGATGTGCTTTTTAACCTAAAATAGTATCATCTGAAAGTAGACGTTAAAACATAAAAAAATATTAGACAATCGTTGCAGAATGGTGTTCACTTCCGAGGTCTACAAATCAGTCAAACAGAATCGCATTAAATTAGGTTGACAATGTCTTTTGGGAAACGCAATCCCAGGAGTCCCTTCAGGATGAGGGGGGTCAAAATAAGGACAGAAAAAAAAAAAAATAAAAATGGCCATCTAACTTGGGGAGTTTTGTGATGGAAAATAATCTAATATGAATATATATCTATAAGATTATAAGTGGACCTAGAGAACAATACAAAAAAAACAAAAAAAAAAAAAAACAAAGGCAGTTCATGAGACCACTCTTTAGTGGTAGATAAGGGTATATGGCAGACAGAATTTAAAATAAATTAACTAACAATATATTAATATTGCACTGAAAGGATCTTGTGAGTATTCATCCAGTGATTTTGTATGCTCAGTCTGTCCTGTTTCAAACTTCAAAGACAAGTGATAAGACATGCTGGCATCAGGCACACATCGTATGATCATGATCTTCTGGAAGCCTCACGGGAGCCTCTCATAACTTTGTTTTCTCTTGACTCTCTCTGTCTGTTATCTTGTTATTTAAAACACACAAACAACAAAAAAAAGGTGATTTTATGTATTGTTTTGGGAAGGTATGAACACTTGGTTTGTCATGCTATGAAGTGTGTTTTCACTGTGTTTGGATCTGTTATGGTAGAACATAGAGCTGGAAGAATCCCTCAGCCTGAAACTCTTCTTCATCTGGAAGATACTCAAAGACAAATATGTTCAAAAAATTTGAACTAGTTCAGATCTTAAATATGTTATCACCAGAGAATTTAGTGTTAATATTTCTAATCATTTAAAAACACATTAAGATTTTGTTCATCCGTTCCTTTGGGTTCTGGATTAGGATAATAGTCACATGACATTATTTTGTTGTTCGTTGTTAAAATTCTTTAGCATGTGCAACTTGGCCAACAAAAAAAGAGAAAAAAAAAAACAATAGATCTTTGTATATTTCATATTATATTGTGATTTTGAACACGGTAAACATTTCATCTCATATTGCAATCTATATCTGTATATCTAATATCGTGATGTCTTAAGAAATTACGTTCATAATTTCATTTTATTTCAGGTTGCGTTGCTCTATTGGTTAAATTTACATCAGGTAAAATGATTTATTAGCTTTCCATAAAACTCCATGAAACCCGGGTTCGGCAAACGCCAGGTTAAAGTTAAAGTAAGTTTGAAATTGAATCAAGCATGAATCATTTTGACGCGATAACACTTATTTTTGGAAGTGAGTGGTCTTCTTAGAAAAAGCGGTTGCCTTATGGTGACAGGATGTTAGGATCTGTTTACTAAAGGTCTAATTAGGACTACAGGAACATGTGGTAAAAGCCTCTGTGAATTTCCTGTGCAATTGCAGGTTACTTAAAGAGCAATAAACCCATCTTTGAGAAGATTCACTCTATAGGTCCATTGCCATACTTCTAATGTATTTATAGGATTCTTTCAATTATTATACTCATACTATTCCATTGAATAAAAGCATCTGCTAAATGAATAAAGTAATTTTGTGGAGGCGTGTGGTGTTGGTGGGACTTTTAAAGCTCAACAAGAACATGACACGCTTAATAGGTTGTCGCCCTTTTGGTTGAAAATACAAAACACATGCATAATTTAATTTCAGAGGGAGATAAGAAGATATCTCTCACCTTGTTTGTGCTGTTTTTGAGTTGGCTACAGTTTTGACATGCACAGATGATAAGGAATACATATCAGCAGCAGCAGAAGGGTCCTGAACCTGCCTAAAATGCTCACCACATACCCAGAAAATCCGGGCCCTTAAAGAGTTTACGAGTGACCGGGGTCACTTCACCTGTAGGGACATGTAAGACAAGGAGCATAATGAAATCAGTAACAAACAAAGTCAATTATTAAAAACAAACAAAAAACATCATTTAAAAAAGAAAAATCCTAAAAGCTGCACGTGCCATAAATAATACACAAGTTAGACATTAAATGAATGAGACGCATGGAAAATAAGAATGACGTACATGATACTGTAACGAGATTACTTGCTCGTTGCTGGCAGGATTGAGTAACACTGCACGAGTATGTTTTATTCTCTGAATGTGAGCAGATGTCAAGAGCAGTTCTGGGTTGTTTTTATTATGGATTGATATTGTTTCTTTCTACCAGGCTACATCAGATTGTACGGTTTCAAAAGCCACAAAGAGTTTGTAGCGGTTCTGATCTTGCAGGTTTATCGTCATGTCAGAGTGGGTTAGGAGCCTTTTCTGTGACAGAAACGTGGTTTACTTGGCTACTACTGAAACGAAATATTAGTGTGTTATTCTTTGCATTGTGTTGGAAGGTACAAATACTGGGTTTCTTACCATAATAAACTTTAATTCCTCTTCACCCCACTGGTCTCTGTTACCCCTCAATAGATAAAATGTGTCTTTTCTATTCCGGCGGTGTTCTTCAGAACTAACGTTTGAAAGGTTAAGATAAAACCCATCTTAGTCCCTTGTTCGAACCTGGAGTGCTTTTCTTGCTCTTCCTCATTTTGTCCGTTGAATCAAGGGCATCAATAGCGAGCTGGGACCATTTGATCTCATAAGGTCTGTCTGTGTGTTTTTGTTTTCCGCTTGATGGGGCAGGAAGTTCCCTATAGTAGATCCTCTCTCCACATATCTCCTGAAAACTATAAAAAAAAAAAAAAAGATATTATGTATTTAATGAACTCTAAACAGGGTTCATAGGCACTCATATGTGGTTTACAATGGAGGAAATAAACAAGCAAATAAAAAGAATGCGTATTCTCAGGATGGGTTTCTTTTTTAAAGTCAATGTGATGTTTAGACTTAAACGTTAGACAGAAAACTATTGAACCGTAAAATTTACTTTTCTGCCATTATCGACTATAATACGTTATACAGATAATTTTACTATGTAACAACCAACCGCTACTTTAACACCAGGGGCTGTCATCACACTGTATGGGGGGTACGATTGTCACAGATCGGGGACCGCCGGGTGGCCTTTTACCGGCCTTGTATCAAGAATGTAAACAAGTTTAATAACTATATAATGAAGCCATAGGAAATAAATAAAATCAAACCTTAAACAATGTTAGGCCATACGAGGAATTAAACCAAATTGTGTTAAATATACAGTATACAACATATATTTTCTGACCGACACTCTATTAAAAACAAAACTGTTCAGAGAAAATACAGTCGTACAATTGTTGTAAGATTCACCACTTGCCTTTTAATTTGTTGTTCACCAATTTGGATTAAACATCTGGATACTGGAATTTCCCAAAACATACCAGTCTTTGGATTTAAACGTGTTCCAAAAATGACTTGTAATGCTGTTTGCCTTAAATAGGGATTTTACCTCACCTGCCACTTAAACCTTATCTTAATGTGGAAAAAAAATAGGTTAGAGCCATTTTATTTATATAAATAACACTAATATGCATGAGAAAAAAAATTAATGGGGTTTATTATTCTTTATATTTTAATCACATTGTAACTTGTTTATCTCCCAAACACAAAAACATTACTCAGGCCAACAGTAAAAACCCCTCAAAGGAAGGGAAAAATTAAGCTGTTTTTCCTTCACGTTTAAGTTCCAACACAATGAAATTCATTACCACTAGGAGCGCAGGCAACGCCCAGAGAGGAATAGAAATAACAAGACTGTATTGGCAGCTCATGGCTCTTATGAAAAATACCAGCAATAATTGTTCAAGAACCCTTTTCAACCACAAGCTCGGACCGATGGACAGAACTAACCTTCCGTTCAACGACAGGGAACAGAGAACAGAAGTTTGCATTAAGGGGAACTGTCGGTTATGCAGATATACATCAAAGCTGTCAGTAGGATACGCAAAAAACAAAAAAAAAATAAAAAAAACTTAAAAAAAACCAAAAACGAAATAAAAAACCAGCTGCACAAACCTTCTTACGTCATGCCAGTGAAAACTCATTAACATAGAATGGGACACTGTTTTATGGCACACATCAGTTTTGCACGCAAGGAATAGAGCCCCAGTTGAAAAACTGTAAATAACATCCTATTGACAACGTGACATATAGAACTTAGCAAAAAACTCCCAAGTGCGTGTTACATCGCAAACGCGTTTGTAAGTTTGCGCTCTGACCGAAGAGCCGGACATACGTGAAACAATTCCTAGTTCGAAGTTTTCTGTAGAAATACTGAGCAATGTCGCCCATTCAAGACATATCTGTTGTTTTCTCAAAAACACCTCTGATTTGCGATCCTATCATTGTAAAACACCAGTGTAGATACCCGATTTCAGCTTTGCCCAATCAGCGATGAACCTGCCGTGACAGATTTTTTATGATTACGGATTCAACGCTCTAGGCCTAACTGTTTCATGTTCTAAAAAAAATGGTTGATTTGAGGCTTGCAGGGCTTGCAGGAGGGAGGGTATCAAGCGGGTACGTGGTCGTGTTTTGTCAAACTGCACTGTATATTTTGGTGCAAATTCATGCGTCATTTTAAAATTTTGCAATGATGCGAAAATTCACAACAATACCGTATGTTATGTGGTTCTTATTTCATTCACTGTAAATAATAATAAGAAGTAATTTATTTTGTAAGTTTTAATAAAAAAAAAAGAAAATCAGCAATATTCTATTTGCATTATGTTTTAAAAGAAAATAGGTTTTTTTTTTTTTTGTCTTTCTATATACAAAATGTAAAGTTCCATACATCTGTTGTGCCGATTTTGGGCCACTGAATCTCCCATGCTCAAAATCCGAACATGACGGCGCACCATGGGGGGAATGAAATTCCGCACTGCCCTCTTAGTGGTGTACAGACCAGACAAAGAACTTCATTTTTTGCGGAATATAAAAGTGCAATTAACTGTCGTGGTTGGGTAACAAAAAGTCTCCAGCGATCTGTGACGGTTAGATGTTCGCAGTCTGCGTGGGATGTGTTTCATCTCCACATAAGCTGTGTTTCGTCAAGTACATTAGTTTTCATATTACATTCGATAGATGGCGCAAGAGTTAAGTTAATAAACAAAACGATATTATATGTAGAATAATGTATATAACCCTGCAGTGCACGGCAGACATTTGCATATTGGATGCTGACTAACATACTCTCCCATATTTTATTAATAAGGCGAAGATGTGAAGAAAGCAGAGGGCGACGAAGTTTCTTTTCGTCCAGCCAGAATAGTTCCTCCTGTCAGCAGCATCATATGGAAACACAGAAACAGTGGACCTGTTGTAAAGGTGATTGAATGCTGATGATGGTGTTTCCATCTCGAATCAGAGATTCAAAGACATATCACAACTCTTGATGAGAAAACTGGAGAAATCACTATAACTAATTTAACTTTTTGAAATTGTTGGCTTTTTTTAATTTTGGTGTAAAGTGTAGAGAGGGGGAAAAGATTTTGATTTTATGTTATGGGTGAGTGCATAATATGATTAATATGTTCTTAAAAATAATACTGTTAAAACGCTATTGTCACGATTCACAGGAGTGAGGAACGAGGAGGCAAAGGAGAATTACTATATCACAGTCTTTAATCAGTCAT
>NC_056597.1:27295072-27304784 GCF_018340385.1 Cyprinus carpio
CACATAAAAACAAATACTTGTATGCGCAGGAATACTGGCAATAAAGCTCATTCCTCGGATCTGAGTTGAGGGGTTGGTGGTATGCTGAGAGTGTGATCTTGGTGTCATCTCCTTGTTGTCACTGTGAAGCGAACATAAAAGTCATTTAGCTCATTAAAGAAGGAGACGTCTGTGACAGTTGGAGTGGAGTTGCTTAGCTTGTAGTCACTGATGACCTGGAGCCCTGCCACATTTGCGGTCGGGGGTCAGAGTTGGACAAGTGTTCCTCTACATTTAGTTTGTAGCAGTACTTGGCCTTTTTATGCCCCTACTCAGCTTGGCCCGGCTTTGCTGTAGCTGAGCATATCTGATCTGAAGCGAGTGTTGACGGACTTCAGCAGGAGTCAACCTCCTGTCATCCATGGCTTCTGATTATGATACTTGTGATCTGGTTTTTGTTGTTGTAACACTCAACGGTGGTGTTGATGTAAGCCAGTAAAGAGGAGGTATAGATATCAATGTCCGTGTGAGAGCCACAGGCAGCCTGAGAAGCAAACATACTCCAGTCCGTGTATTGAAATCTGCTCCAGTTGGCCACACTTTGATGGTCCTCACTGATGGCTTCACACGGTTGATGAGGGGTGAATACTTAGGGGTGAGAAACACAGAAAGGTGACCAGATGCCGAGGTTGGGGGGGAGGCGGTGTCGCAATGTAAGCTCACTCAATGTTGTGTAAAACATGTTCCAAAGATTGTCTTCATCTGTGGCAGGACAACATGTTGAGGGGATTTGGGGAGCACTGTCTCAAGTTGGGATTAAAATCACCGCGGGACCAAAAGCAGCCTCAGGCCGGTGAGGCAGTCTGTGTTTACCATGGCCAAATTGCAGTTCATTCCATAGCAAGATTCGGCACTTAGCATCCGGTGGATGGAATATAGTGGGACTGCAGTTTTAAGGGAGGAAGGTTACTCTTATTGCTGATAAAAAGGTCTACACTTAACCCCCATATGAGGAAAACATTGGGGTAGCTGACGCAGTAGCTTGGGTAACATAAAATGCACAATCGCCAACTAGTCTTGCAGAGAGGGCGCTGGTAAGCATATCCTGGGTAGTCAAAGCATTATTGGGTTACGTCGTGTGTACCCTGTTCGTGAATACCATGACATTGCTATCCCAAAAAGTCTCTACTGTGGTGATGCAAAGTGTAAGTGTGTACATTTTGTCACCAGTGACTGCACATAGCGAGGAGGAAAATGCTGGGAAAGAGAGCCGGAGCGGTGTTAGATTAGCTCTTAGACCTCCGCGCCTCTCCCCCCTTGTTTACGATATCGATCGCCTGCGAAGCAACTTACGACTGGGACCGGGTAGTGTGTGTAAGCCTCAGGTGTTCTGGAGATCTCAAGGGAATGTCGAGTGAGGACATTTGGTGCTAACAAATAGTTGAAAAAACTGATACCAACTCTCCAAAAAGCTTTACATGTCGAGGTTTCAGAGGCGGCTAAGCAAAGCTGGTCAGTACGAAGCAGAGACCCAAGATGAGCAGGAAAAATACTGCAAAATTGCAAAAAACTGGAGAGGGGGATGCTGAAACAGCAATGTGTATGTGCCGCCATTTGTCTAAGATGGTGACTTAAAGGTTTTGACTGGACATTGTAATGGACCCTGTTGGTCTTACGGTAATTGGTTGCATTCTATCACTAGCGGCCCGACAGACTTTTGTTATTGTAGCGTGGGGCCGTACAGAAAACTGGAAGTGGGCCAGTTTAACATAAGTCCCCCCCCCAAAAAAAAACGGGTTTCCCTTCCTTCCCTCTGTCTCCAGCGCTTTTCTGCGGCACTGAGGACAGCAACTTGTATCGCTGTCCTCAGCTCAGTGCTGAAGCGGACAAAGAAATACACCTTAATTGTTGGGAGTAAGCTAACTTCATTTATCTCTTGTTGAACGTTCAATACACAAAAGGACACACTGAAAGGGAATTAATCTTTTGAGGTTCTGTTCTCTCTCCATTGAATTACCAACCGTGGCCCGGGAACTGTCCAAAATATTTAACGTTCTTATTAAATAGTTAACTAAATATATAAAAGACAAATCCGCCATAAGTGTCATTTACAAGCCTAATTGGACCGAACAGAACAGCTGGGACGCGACGCCAAGATATGATGACAACCGAAGGGAGGGGGACCGGGAGGTAGCAAGGAAAGACTTTGATCTCCAATTAAGGACTGGCGAAGAAGCGTGCACTCAAAGCTTTTCTCGGGTAGACTGCTATTGGATGAACCGCTAGAATGTGAAATCACTCATACGCATAGGCCTGGGCCAAAATGGGTGGGTGGGCCCAGTCCCACCTGGGCCCAATGGTAGCGGCCATGGCTGCATTCTAGGAGGTGGCTGTTGTAACACCAATTCAAATCCTAATGGAATGGAATGTGTCCCAAAACACTACAGAAAACAATTTTAATGGTTTTACAGGTTAAAAGTTGGTTTATAATGGTATTTGTAGTGGAAACCATCAATTTTCGGTGACCAGTGTTTTTTTTTTTTACAGTAGGGATGTAAGCCATAGGCAAGTTTTATACCGTGGCTGCGTCTCTCAACCATGACCAGCATGAGAGCCCCCAGCAGCCCCCCTCCAAAAAAAAAAAAAAACCGTAGGCATGATGCCCAAACGCAATACAAAATGGTCAAATAGTGAAACAAGCTCGTTGTGAAACGGTTATAGATCGGTTGAGATTGCACTGAATGCATGACAGGGTGAAAATGACTTGATGAATATACAAGCAGTATTAAGCAGGTTAAGATGAACCTTAAAGTTGTGCCCCCTGTCTGGCCCGCGGTTACTGGGGCAGAAACCACCGTCAGGGGAGGGGGAACTCCCAACAGCATTGATGCCAGGGAAAGCAGTAGTGAAAAACAGTCAAATGATAAAAACAACTCTTCAATCAAGCAATTTTCTTGTTCTTTAGGCAAGGGATGATAGCAAAAAATCTTTCTAAATAAGTAAAAAGGGAAAATGGCTATGGGTGTCAAAAAGGGCATGAATCAAAAAAGATCTCCGTAGGTGTTATCCAAAACTCTTATGAAAGTTTTAAAGACAGTTTCCCTGACAACGTCGCTGACCTTGATCACTTTCCTGACCATTACTTGCCCAATTCCTTACCATATCCCTCCCTGACCCTGGCCAAAGCCGCGTCCCTGGCCCCGAACAACTCCCCTGGCAAAGCCGCTTCCCTGGCCCTGACATAACCTGGCCAAAGACGCTTCTGGCCTGAACATAAACCCTGGCCAGACCATAACCCGGCCAAAAGCCGCTTCCCCGGCCGTGAGGACCTGACGACTCCCCTGGCCAAGCCAATTCCCTGGCCAAAAGTGCGCTCCCTATGGCCATTGGACACTGCCCCGCTCCCTGGGCCAGGCCTGACCGCTCCCCTGGGCCAAAGACGCTTCCATGGCCAAAGCCAAAGCCGATTCCCTGGCCATGGCACCCTGATCAGCTCCCTGGCCAAAAGCCGCTTCCCTGGCCAAAGCAAATCGCTTCCCTGGCCATGGCCCTGGCCGCTCCCCTGGCCAAAACCGCTTCCCTGGCCAAAGCAAAGCAGCTTCCTGGCCGCCTCCCGGCAAGCCGCCCTGGCCCTGGGCAGCTACCCTGGCAACGGCCGTCCCTGGCACGTGGTTCACATGCATCGACGGACTACTGGTGGTTGGAACAACATTTCTTGTGGCATGACATGGCCATCATGGGAAACAGCTTTTCAGCCAGACAGTGGAATGTTTTGGGTTGGAGACACCTGACCCGGCTTCACGCATGGACATAGATAATCAGCTTTAGTTGTGCATACAGCTATGCCACGTTTATATACAGGCACGAAAACTTGAGCAGAACAGGCAAGTTTACCTACAAAGTGAGTGTATTCCAAGTATTATTCCTGTTATCGGTAAAGCAATTCGTGGGTTTAAAACATGCTACGGGTTGAATTCAAACCTACTTTAGACGGAGAATACAAAAAGGGCAAAGTATTTATTTCGTATTTTAAATCAACTGACCAAAACAACAAATAACTGTATATGAGCAGTACAGTATAAGTCCACCGCCATTGCTGCAGCACTTTCTCATTGTTGGGCCAGTAGAGTCATTAGTACAGGGGAACTGGTACCGATTTCTAGTTCCAGCTGATCGGGTGGACACTTTCCGGCTTGGCTGTGAGAGACACATGACAAGCAAGCACGAACAAGTTCCATTTACTTACAGTACAGAACTTGTATTGAATTTCAAGTGTTTGGGCGTTTTAATTTTTGAGAAGAGTCATCTTTGCCAGTGTTCTGTTGATTTGCACTACCATTCCATTAACAGTGGGTAGTACAGTTCAACAACAAAAAATGCTACCTGTAAAAGGATGATTAACGTCTACACAGACCACAAACCTACAACCTACACTACTAGTAGTGCCACCACAGTGAAGTAGTTGTAATCTAGGAACCAAGGGATCCAGCTATAGAAAAAAAAAAAAAAAAACACAACAACAACAACAAACAAAAACAACACTTATAGATGTTTTATAACGTCTACACCCACCCCAATCCTACCTTAGTAATGCAGATACATTAATTTATGTCAGCAGGGAGAACAAAGATGCAATGTGAGGGTAAATAACCTTTTAAAAACCCATTTCTAATCTTACATCAACAGACTGAGTCACTTAATTCTGCAGTTTTCAGGCGTGTAATGAAGTCAACAGATCTTTTCAACCTGTGGTTCGTACAGGTTGTTATGATCACGTATCCGAACAGCACACAAACTAGCAATTCAACAAGCAATACACTCGAGCTGTCATCTCCCCGAACCCACGATCTCACTAATGATTATGCTGGAAAATATGCATAAAGTGTGTGTGTCTGAAACCGTAGCCAGCGAAGAACAACAAACTAAAACAAATAAATTGTGTTTACGTGTCAAAACCACTTGTAAATGGGGTTTTAAAGAGCCAAAGACGATCAGATAAACTCCAAACGATCAAACTCACCTGCCTGGAGCTTTCTAGTAAGCTGAATGGAAGGCCTGATAGATTGTTCAGGTGAGTTTGATTGGGGTTGGATGAACTGAATGCTGGGTAAAACCCATGTTCAAAGCGTGTCCCAAAGTTGAGTGTGCACAATTGAAGGCAACGGAATTCTAAGACCAGACCGCCGAAAGTGCACCCGAGGGTCCTCGAAGGGCGTGAGATGCTCCGCATTCACGATTTCCTAATTCCGCCACAGTGTTCGAATTAGAGCTCGGTCGCATAGCAACGGTTTGCGAGAGGAGAGCTGACGAGAGTTGAGACAGTCATGCCAGGAGAGGGTGGATCCAGAAGTGTCGTTTTTGTTTTTATGATTACTCATAATGGAGGGACGTGATGAACCAGCGCTTAGCCAAGACCGAGGCCAGTAAACTACATGGTTGCTGGATCTTTGTCGGATTACCTTTAAAATGGCAGGTACTGGCTTGAGCTTACTTGAATAATGTAATGATACAACGAAAAACTACAAAAATACACACCTAGGAAGTTCAAATGCTGACTTGATATCTGACAAAGTGCAATTTTAGTAGTGTATTGTCTCTTGACAATGTAGACAGGTTTGCAACCCGTCTTTTGAGGCAGTTAACCATAAAAATAAAACTGTATTTAAAAAAATAGAGCATAGTACAGCTTAATGTCCAACTTTAAATTTAATAACCTTGAACATGTTTAGAAGTAAAACTGCAACATACACAGAAGTGCAGCAGTATTATTAATGTAAAACCATCCTGACAAATCTTTTTTTCAAGACAATATGCCCATACCTTTAATTTACTCTCAATACCTTAAGTATATTAGGTTTATTTTACTTAAAAGGTTAGTCAGCCAAAAATGAACCCTGTAATCATTTACTCACCTCAGTTGCTACAGGTTTGTAAATTATATTTTTGGGGGAACCTATCCCTTCAGCATCTAAAGTTTGTACATATGAGTCGTAGTTTCCCCACTATGGTATTAGTAGTACTAAAGTAGTTTACTGAAGTATGTCATATTTCTTGTACTAATTACGTGGTCCATAGCCTCTAAACAATTCTCTTTTCCTTCTTTACCTAAATCTCAGACTAGACCCCGTTACTGCGGATAAAGCTGAATGTGGCAGCGATGGAAAGGTGTTTAATGGGTTTTGGTTCACTGAGCAGGGAGACCCTGACTGTGCGCGGATATACTGAGAAGTGAACGGCCAACAGTGATGGTGTGCCACGATCCAGACCAGGTGGTTCTCTTCTGTCTGCAGCGGTACATCCTACAGATGATCTCCAGGGGTTTGACCGTGCCTCCTCCACTGTACAGCATCCTCCGAAGTCTCTGAGGAGTGCTGGACCATTCACCAAGAGAGACCCTTTCTTGAAGGGACAGCCAGCAGAACACATGAGCAGGGCCAGGGCTCAAACTGATGCTGTTTTCTGATGGTAAACAAGCTATGTTGGAAATGGTTGTTGAAAAGTACTTTCTTATGTATAGAACAGTTTGTCTAATGTGTAAAAAAGTATTGACGGACAAACAAATAACAACAAAAACGATGTTTTTGTAGAAAAAAATTAATAAGGCTACAGTACAAAAAAACAAAACACAATTTACATAAGCACTTTTCTTGTATTTTACATTGAATAGCAAAAAACAAAAATAACAAAATGTACAGAAAGGACTCAGGTATTACAAATAACATTTAAACACAAAAAATGAAGAATGTATACATATAATTTATGCATTTCAGTTTTTTACTTGCGTCACAAAAATATAAACTACAGAATTGAGGTTGTTTCATGACAATATGACATTTAAAAAAAAAATATATTGGGAAAAACTGTAATGAACTTATTTTTTTTGATCCCACTGTTTTATCTGCTAATGAATGAATGTATTTGTTGAGTTGATGTCCTCCTGTCCCACTCGCTCCTCCCTGTCTTCGGACACTTCCCAAATAAACCTTGCCTGTTAACAACAAAAAAACACATGCTCACTTTCTCCAGAATATTATAAAACAAGAAAATGCAAATGAAACTTTATGAAAAAGACAGGTTTGCAATCTTAACATTAGAAAATATGAGACAGTTAGACATGCATGTACAAAAAATACTGGAAGTAAAGTTTGGTCAAAACAATTTGTAGACATCTTCTTGCATGAGAGCACACAGAAACACAACCAAGAAGGGAAAGACCATTGCTCATATAGTGGCATTTGTTTCCTGTTTGCTGGTTTTATGTTAAAAAAACCCTGGCTTTAAACATTTTCTTTCGCTAGGTATTTGAGTTAAGAAAAAACACAATACTTAAGTACTTCAATGTGAAGTCCTCCACTGAATTTCCCACCGCCTCTCTATATAAAAACACCTTCGCCACAGGATGCACGAAGTGATCTTGGGATATAGGTAGGAGGTGCTGATGTGGTCTATTAGATGGTAACACTTCATTTTCATGGAGAAATGACAGAGTGCGCATTTGCAAGTCGACTTCGAAATCGGTCAGCCCTTCGTCGCGCAGCGGTACGCATTCGCACCTTCCAAATGCGGGGTCGCTCTCGAAGTGCGCACATTCGACTTTGTACAGCTACGTCGTGACGCTGTGACGCAACGCACTCCACATCCGCACTTCGGACGTCGAAAACACTTCAGTTATGGGACCCCCTTCGTCGCGCCACTGTGACCATGCGGCCCTCACTGCGCACTCGGAGTCATGCACTTAGTGTTGGGACACAGACTATAATAATTGAAGGGAGCTAATTAACGAGAGGATTGTGTGTTTGTTAAGCACACTATCACCTGTGAAATGAATCTGCAGTGGTAAGGTGGTATACAGCGGTCATGTTTGGTACCTACTTCATGCAGCTTGCGCAGACCGAAGCAGGCGTGTCGGTTCTCTTTCTTTTTAAACGAACCAGAAACAATATATACAACAGAATGCACAGAGTGTACAACCATCTATCTTAATCAACAATGGTGCGGATAAATTACAGGTCTTGTTGTTTTTTGTTTTGTTTTTGTATGACCAATGTTCTTCCAAAATGGTTGCAGTAGTCTAAAGTATCCTTAAGAAAATGGATGAAATTGGTTTGGACTCTATCGACCTTCTATGTATGTAACATTTTCCCCAAAATAATAATATTAAAAAACAAAAATGTACAAGAAAGTTACTAGTATTATTACCTGTCAATTGGAATAATACCATAAAAACATATTCAAAATTGATTTAACGGAATGTAACATTCGTTTTCTTTCTATTACATGTGCCATATCACCCAAAAAAAAAAAAAAAAAAAATCCACACTCCGTATTTTATAGATCACATAACTAAAACTTTTTTAAAAACGAACACCCTAATTTACATCAGCGTATATAAAATATACATCAAATGACATAAACGTGTTTGAAAACAAAATATTTAAAGTGAAATTAAATTAAGTTATTTGGTCCCCCGTACCATTAATTACATGAACCCAGTGCTCACATACTTTTTGTGTTAGATTGTCAGTGAATTACGGCTCTGTGTAGTAAATCAAACCAGTGTTGCCAAGGTGGGTTGTTTTTCAGGTTCACGCGGTTGATTGATGAAGCGACCCCAATACAATAACGTGATATTTAGCCCCTAAAATGTGATAATTATACCAAGGACAAACCTGCCCAAAAAACGTATATTTGTTAACCCGGATTAAATTTTTTCGGGGAACTCCGGAACGCGATTGGGCATCGTTTTGAATAGTTTTGAGAATCAACTGGGGCAGGTTTGTTGTGAAAAACCATGGCACCCACTGATCTGAACGCACGTGCTGGAGATATACTACTAATTACATGAGCATCTTTACTGATGAGATGCGCATGAAAATCGTATTTGGATTTTTTGCACAGCCTTATTTCAGTAATGTATTGAACTTTGTTTTAATGTGTAAAAAAAATTGATTTACAAGACAAAAAAATAAAGTACAGTTAGAAGAATTTGTTTTGTAAGCTACATTAAACAAAAATGACAAATGGTAAGAATTACTTCCTTTTATTTAAACGTAAATATGCCAAACAAAAATGACAAAGTGTTACAGAAAGTACTCAGGCCATTTACAAAAATAAATACACTACAAAAATGATACTGTATACAACTTATTTCATTTCATTTTTAACTCTGCCATCACAAAAATAAACTACAGACAATTGTTGTCTTGACAATGTGCAATTTAAAAAAAAAAGTATTGAAAACTGTAATGCACAGCTCCACTACACTCCCTCACCTGTCCCAGGAAACTCGCTACCTAACCTGTCCCAGGACACTCGAGCCCTCACCTGCTCCCAGGACACTCGCTCCCTCACCTGTCCCAGGTCAACTCGTCCTCACCGTCCCAGGTCAATAGCGCCCTCACCTGTCCAGGAAACTCGCTCCTCACTGTCAGGAAAATCGCTCCCTCACCTGTCCCAGGACATCGCTCCCTCAAAACTGTCCCAGGACACCGCTCCCTCACTGTCCCAGGACACTCCGCTCCCTACGTCCAGGTTCAATTGCAATTATAAGGCCAGAGCAAATACATGGTTAACAAAGCACAAGAATTCAGCAAAATGTGCTAGAACTTAATACTTTGTATTGTTTTAAGTCTTTCCAGAGGCTAATTTTCTCCGGACTAGTACTAAAACAAAAGAAATGTAGACACTTATTTAAAAAATCTAAAGAAGGTTTGCACTCTTAACATTAGAAAAA
>NC_056597.1:27305784-27336544 GCF_018340385.1 Cyprinus carpio
TATAGTAGTCAGCTAGCCAACTAGGTAACTATGTGACTAGTCCATTATTCATTATTTTTCTTTTGTACTAAAATTAAGTATAGTCACTTCAAAGTCATATTCAGATAACTGTCAAAAAGAGTACATGGGTAAAATCCATTATCTTGATTTCAAGGCAAGAGAGCAATTCATCATTCCCACCTTTTAGATTGTCCGGGGGGGTGTTCGGGCACTGTGCCTGCTAGAAATGAGCTCTCTGAAAACCGTATCATTAGTTTAGTGCCTGTGTGGGGGGTTAATGTTGCTTAATGGATGGTGAATATCTCAGAGGAGCCCCCATAGAAAGTTTATCAAAGGGGAAAATTTGAAAAAAAAAAAAAATCGTGATGTGCCCCCGGGAAACACCTGAAAGTTTTCGACCCCTTTAACCCCCCTTTCCATTTCTTTTCACATTTTCCCCCTCTATTTTTTTTTCTATAGCCAAACCTGGTCGGGGGTTTCTCGAGACATGAGTGATGATCAGAGGTTGCCTGTATGTGGCTGGGTTCAAAAATGAATGAGAAAACATTATGGTTTAGGGCCTTTAGGGCAGCCGCCTTAATGCTCGGCCATTTTACAAATCAACGATATAACACTCTTTAAAGGAATGGATACAAACCACAGACCCTCACATAGTTTGAGACTACTGACCCCTTCAAACAAATCTCCAGTTAGCTATCCATTTCAGACCATGCCAGAGTTCGGGTGGACATATTGTGTGAAAGCTTTTTAAACCCTGTGAATCCTTATTTTACCTGTAGCTCAAAGAGTAGAGCATGTTGCTTGATTCACAATTAACTGATAAAGAATAATAAAACTGTAACCATTAATTCAGTGGTACAGTTCCGCTTATTGGATAAAATCGTCCTCCTTACATACAATGTAGATAGCTGTTGAATGGTGATTGGTGTGCAGTTCACACTTGGTGTGAATGCATCGCCTAAAGGACTTTGAACACCCCAAAGGGACAATCCGAACTTGCGGCAACTACATCCAACTGCTTGCGTCGGGTTTAAAATTGCGCTTGACACACCGCAAGGACCAATGCCAACTACAAATATCACCTATTTTCTGTCTGCGTAAGTAGTAATTATGCTGTCTATAAATCAGGCAGTGGGTCAATAGTATGTAAGCCCCATTTCTGTGCCCCTGCGAATAAAAATGTCTTTTGACTTTTTCTCTCCCAATTCCTGACTTTATTCTTTTCCTCATAATTGCGAGATATAGACTCGTAATTGTGAGTTACAGATTCATGCAATTGTCAAGATTCAAACTTGGCAACTGTGGGGAAAAATAATAATAATCATAATTCAGCATTGCGAGTTTATATCTCTTGAAATTCCCCCCTTGGGGGACCCCCCCCCCATTTTTGTTTTTTTTTTTTATAAACAGTCAGAATTGTGAGAGCAGTAAACTCACTGGGTTGGACAGAATGTTCAGCGATGGCCGACTGTCCGCTTGTGTTGTCAGGGCCTTTAACTTGTACAAGTAAGCTGCTGTAAGGTGTTAAATTATTAATTTGCTAATTATAAGATAATGCCTGTTTTCTGGCGTTGCTTTGTCTCAGTCTGAACACTGCCATTGAGTAAGCAGCATACATTCTCACTACTTCTTTTGCTCGCATCCTTGGCAGACCAGACTAGTGGTTAATTAGTGTGCAGTGGCCAGAGTTTTGATTTGTTAACAAAAACAGTGAAACTGGCATATCTATGGTGCGGGATTAGCCATTAAGATTTCCCATCCTCTGTTTCCTTCCAGCACATCAAGGTATGAACAATCAAAGTTCCCAAATAACTTGCAACTGTTTCAGGAGCCTAGTGCCATTTTCTATGGCTGTATAATTACAATAAGCAAGCGTGTATTTCAGGAAAAAAAAATAAAAAAACTTTTTTCAGATTGCCAGCCTTTGTTGAGGATACTTGTTGATAAATAATACATCCTACATAGTTTTAAAAACAGTGTTTTCTTTTATACTTTTTTTATAACGCTTTTCCACAACACACAAATCGTTCCTTTTTTCCCCCTTTTTTTCTTCTTCTTGGGTTCTTTTTATTTTTTTTTTACAGAAACTAGAGTAGTGCCCTTGTAACAGTGAGGAAGCCGTCAGAGTGGGACTAGGTCTGTGGGGGAAAAAGAATCATCCTGTTCAATATTTATGATATAATTTAAGGCTAAAGTTGTGATAATGGTTATTAGTTTTGCTTATTAATATTGTTAATACTTTAATATTACATTGATGGTATGAGTGCTTTGGAGAACCGAGTCTTGGGCCACGAATCTTATTTACTGTGCATTCGCTACTTTTCGGACCTCTTGTACATATTGACAGTTAATCTAGCTAGAGTTCAGCAGTACACAGCAATTGATTTTATTTGTTGTTCCTACACTTATGCATAAATATTTTCATACATTTGCAAATTTCTCCATTTCTTGTCATTTAGCCAGATTGTATTTATCTGATTCGTCAATGAGCAGACGCAAAGAGGCGGCCAAAAATGGGGAATTTTAGACATAAGCTCACTGCCAGCAATTATTTAATGAAAAGTTGGTTGCCCATGACTCCTCAGACATCTATTAGGTAAAGTTTTCTGATTTATATAAATGCTGCAGTCTCGATTCTGGAGTTAGCGCAAACCCTTTTCTACATATCACAATAAACCATTGCTTGTCAAATTTTTAGCCATTGATTTATTTATTGGTGGCTGGATGGGTTTGCCATTGTCAATCATTAAACTATAACATACACTTGCTGCGCTGCTGGCTTGCTGGTTCAACTCTTGTCACAAACGACCAACGGTTACCACATAAGTGTCATTTTCGTTAATAAACTATCACACCAAAGCAAACTCAAACTTTTGTTTTCTAAAAAGAGGGTGGCTCAACAGACATTCTAACCAAGAACTCATGAGTTTGGGGTGAGACGATCCATCTACTCAAAGGCAGAAGTGGGTGAGTGTTTTGAAAATTTGTAATGGATAAAAAAAAAAAAAAAATTATATATAGTATATGGCTCACATTTACGAGGCGACAACTGGACAAAGACTAATGAAGACTAATGCAAATGTCATTATTACCTCAGGTCTTTAACTTGTAAATATATGCCTGGGTCTCCAGAATTTCCAGCAGCACACTCTCTTGTCCTGTGACCCCATCAGGAAGACTGTCAGTTCCTCCTGACGGTGCTGTATTATGATGATTCACACCTGTTTTTTCCCCCCAAGACACAAGAGTGGCAGTTAAATTGAACACATTTGTCTCCCTGGCATGCATAATCCCCTTCAAGATAATTTACACTTGCTACTCCAAAACACCTTCAAAAGATTGAGTGAAAACCAATTTCACTTTAGTCTAATTTCAAGCCAAAAGTGGAATCTTATAAAGTACAGTGCACTATTTTCCCATTTGATCCAACATTCAAATCTCAAATTGATGGAAAGGTGGGGGGGAAAATCTTCAGGCACAGGAAGGAAAAAGAAGTTTTGTGTTGTGTAGTTGGCTGCAATTTCTTGCTAGTTTGTCTTGGCTTTACACATGTTGCCAATTTTGTCTCTTGTCTTTTGTATTAACCTTGCTGATCTAAAGCTTTTTTTTTTTTTTTTTTGTATTATTCATATAAACCCCAACTGTTTCCCTAAAGATGACTATGGGGTTAATCCATAGCCACAATGCTTTAGTTAGCCAAAACAATAAGTTGCAAGCCACGGGAAACAAGTAAAATTAAGTTTTGAGACCATGGATGTTCCTTCTTAATATCACGGTTAATAACTTTACTGTAAGTACCAGAATATAATTAACACCTTGAAATGCAAAGCTGCCTCAGAGGCCATGGCAATTATTTTTTTTTGACATTATGTTTTCAGCTCCAGTGCTAAATCCAAAGGCAGAAAGAAAGGAAATGAAAGCCTTCTCTCTGTTTTTCCTACTGAGAGGATTGTCTGGTCTATAAGCGAAATGTAACTGTGGCACTCATAAATTTGGTTCAGGGAAACACTTATTTGTAATGTTTGCCATGATAGTAATCACAATGCACTGGTGCGGTTAACTGAACCATTCGAGAACCACGCAAGTATTGCCTTGGGTTGCCATGAAAAGTTACGCTTTTTGATGAAGTTTTCACTCTTTGTGGTCCTGTAGCTCCAAACAGGTAAGCATGGCTTCTAGCAACCCCAGGTTCATGGTTTTGATTCTCAGAAATGCATGAACTGATAAAGTTTATTGATTGGCAGTGTAAACCCACTTTGGATCAAAGCATTCTTCTAAAGATGTAAATGTAATTTTAACGTCACAGATTATGCATCAAATAATTTAATATATGGGGTCAAAAAAAAAAAAAAAACCCATGGCATTGAAAGTAATGTAACATTTTTTCAAAGTCAATTTCAAATTTTTTCTTTTAAAATCATGAAACTTGTTACTTGCTGAGCAATATCACACAAGTCGCTGTACAATTTTTTTTTTGGCCATAGGTCGGAGTGCCACAAGGTCATCACAGGGTTCCGCTTTACAGAACCATATGCACTGGCTATAAGTGTGATATTGCGTTTAAAAACAGTTCAGGCATGTGTGCGGGGGTGGCAGTGGGTGCTTTGAGTATGTCCATTTTCCCTTGATGCCCAAAATGCCCTTTTGTAAGGCATTTATTTTTATTTTTTTGTAAATTAATAGCCTTGTGTAAAGGCCCCTGCCAAATTAACTATAAGCAAAATTAATGAATAAAGTTATCCGACATGATTTACCTTTAACCTGACGATCTCATCCGGGCTGATCCCTCACATTAAGACACCTTTAGTAATTTAGCGTAAATTACATTACCAGATGCCTTTCAATAACATCCCGGCTGTTGGTAAGTGGAGTTCTCAGCGGAGTAGTGTGCTTGTTTATTTATAATATAAAATTATTATTATTTAAACAGAAAACGACATGAAGAGAGCATGCACAGCTGTTGTTTAATATTGCTTTGTGTGGTTATCCTGTGGAATTAACGTTTCGCTGCAGCAGAGCAAGGGGGGCTATAATATTTGTGTTCAATATTTTCCTAAGGGACAATTTTATGACATTGGTTTATCAAGGCTATACGAAACACCTTTTTTTTCCCCATTTTTATATCACAGAATAAGGCAGGAAATACTGTTTATGTTATAGTTTCTGTACTAAATTATGTCAATCCATAATGCATTATTCTATTTTAACAGTAGTTTATTTAATTTATTTCCTGGAAATAATTTGAGTAAAAACACACATAAACCATACATTTTCACAATAGTGTGTTTATGGTCCCACGTTTCATGCAGTAAAACTTTTCTGCTATTTAGTAAGTTTAGCTATAGCCCCGGATTGTTTTTGTGCATATTAGGAATTTCCTGCACGTCATAAGTTATTACTTTTATGAGTCTGTTTCGGACTTTTGTGCGAGAGCTTCCTCCGGCTTCGTGGCGAGTATGAATGAAACCACACACGGCATTGAGAATGTTGTCCGCACTCCTGATTTCACATCTCTTCCATGTGGATATGAATAAAAGGTTTCAGGGGCCATTTATAACCATATGCGTATGCACAAAAAAGAGCCCTCTGAAAGAGGTATATCGCAACTTTCCTACACAAAAGGTGGGATTAATTAAAAAACAAATGTTTTGGGACAGGAAAATTTGCGCACTGCACATCAAACTCTGACCCATACGGTATTCCTCCTTTTCTGGGCGTGTAGTGACAAAATTAAGTTTATAAAAACAATGACTTTAAGCTCTGTTTCCGCTGTCGATATATACATTTTCCATTAAATATTTTCCACTCATATGGAGATAAGGACTGAACTTACATAGTCCTTACGCAGAATTTAAACCAAAATTATTTTAATTTAGACATTTCCTCTTTTACACTTTGACCAGCGAGGGACGTGCTATATGTGCACAATAATTCATCTTTAAAACTGAAACTGCAGATCTTCATGTTATGAGAAAATATTTTTTAGCGAGAAACATGATCAATGATGCGCGCGCTACTTTGATATTAGGGCGTACACTGCTGGATTCATTTGAATCGGACCACATTATCTAGTTTGATAGTCCAATGATAATATCGTACTGTACACCGCACTTGCCACAGAGTGCTGGTGTCATGTGGAAGTCATCTCTACAACATATGAAAATCATCAAATTAAAAGAAATAAACATTGAAATAATCATCTGTTGTAATTATGAATATAAATACAAGTTTCACTTTTGAATGGAATATTGAAATAAATACACTTTTTGATTAATATTCTAATTAGATGACCACACCTGTATTTAAAACTATCCATAACATTTTTTTTATCTGTCACTTCCTGTTGACAGCAGGTGGTGCTATGACTATAACGAATGAATTGGGCATGGTGGCTTTGTTCCAGGACCTAACACCTATTAAACGTGTGAAGTTTGGGGCAGAGCTGGACATTGCTTGCCTGAGTTACAACAATTTCCTTTTTCACTACATATTATATCATAGCTTTAGCACTTATTAAATGTTGTTAGCATTTTTTAGAATATTTCTATCATGTGTTAGCATACAATGGCATACTTTTTTGTGTTGCTACAATAGTGCATACCAGTGTAAAATTGGTCCACTTCCTGTTGTAGATGTCTTCAGGCCAGGACTCTAATCAAACTGTGAAGTGGAGGCAGATTGGACATTTCATGCATGAGTTACAGTAATTTTTCTGTTTCACTGTATTTAATAGCATGCTTTAACACTTAGCTAAGTTGTTGCTAGCATGTTTAAGCATGCTTCTAGAAATTTGCCAGGCTATTTAACACTTGTTGACGTTTAATTATTATTTTTAAGATGGTTGAGTGTATTAAACATGTCACTTCCTGTTGCCAGCAGGTGGCGCTAAAAGACTATAATCGAAATACAGGCATGTTGATGTGTTCAGGACAGGACTCTTGTCAAATGTGTAACGTTTGGGGCAGATCGGACATTGCTTGCCTGAGTTACAGCAACTTCCTGTTTCATGGCTGAAAACATCAAACTTTGTCATGCAGGCCGCCAGGGACACTCCCCTTGACAAAAAGTCGGATCTTCGCAATTTAATGTCACAAAGGTCGTTATGATGACACACACATTCCCTGCTGGTGGAATGATCTTCCAACCCCCATCTGGATTGCTGAATCTGACAATTTTCAAGTGACAGCTGACAAAACTCATCTCTTTTTTCAAACATTTGGACTGCATCAATCATAAATAAATAAATAAAAAAGTATAGAGAGAGAGAGAGAGAGCGAGAGAGAGGAAAAAAAAAACTTTCTAGTACATATACTAATTTAAACATTGTCTGAAACATGGTTTGCATTACTTAAGCACTCCTGTGTTTATTTGCCTCTTTATGATGAATCACTGTATTCCTCAATTGTAAGTCTCTTTGGATAAAAGAGTCTGCTAAAGTTAAATTTTAAATTAAAAGTAACACTGATTTTGGAATTTGGAAGATGATTTTTTACTTTGTGTGTTTTGAGACTGGGCATAAAATCGATTTTACCTATAATGCTAAATGAAATAAATGTAAATGTAATATATTGCTGTCACAGTGTTTTCTTCAAGTTAAAAGGAAACTTTTATTTTTTTGACAGGTTGCAGTGAAGAAACTTGCCAGCTGCTGTGTAATGAGATTGTGATGCTAATTTCTCAAATTAAACAGTTAAAGGAGGTCTCTCAGAGGCAGCTCCAGAAGATGATTGTTTGTGTGTCATATGTCATATAGTGTGGCGGCCGAGGCTAAAAAACAATGCGTGCTAAATATAAATATATATATATTATAAATATATATTTTTGCACAGGCCTAGTGTAGAGTGTTATGGGTCTGGAATGACATGATGGTGAGTAATTGAAGACAGAACCTTTTGTTTTTGGTTGAAACTAACCCTTTAGGTCTATTACACCAAAAGTGATGATTGATTAAGCTTAGCAAATCACTGAGGAAACTTTGTGCTTTCACACCAAATGCAATACAAACTGACGTCTGTAAGCCAGTTCAGAATTGTAACGATGGGTGTCACTGAGTTGACAAATTTCACTCTTCAGGGCTCTACACTATGACAAAATGGTTGCAATTTGTGATCTTTTTTTCCTGGAGCGACCACACACGTTACCAAAACTGTAAGAGTTGCCATTTCATAAGAAACATCAAGAGACCTACTCTTGTACACAATGCAATCAGCTGATCAGCCCTCCAACTTTCACCATACAAAGCTGTCCAATTTTCCTTGCAGGAAAGGGGAGATGTGCTTTCCCTGAATATGGACACAAGATCTTTAAAATAAGCAGCTTCGCACAAAAAACACACACACAAATGAGCGCAATCTTAACAGCCATGGATGTTACTATTTTATTTGTTAAAAGTATTGTCAAAATATCTATTTGCATTGCTTGTGTCATGTGCTTTTACCCTAGTTTGTAAGGTAGGAAGATGTTTGTGAACACTGATGGCATGTGTTGTGAATAAAATGGTTAAACTGTAATGCCACAAGTGTTGATGGCAATGTCACATTTAACATGACCTACTAATTTCCCTTTTGGGGTTCATTTATAAAATGTAGAAACCATTCTACATTTGATCTTATGAACGTTTCTCTAATGTGTGTATGTATATTTCGTTAAAATGAAAAGTTTGCACAGAAAACATTGTGTTCGCATCTCTTTCAGCTGTGACAATCTATAAAGTGCAAGTAATTATGAAAATGTTTGCAGCTGAGTGGTTTCAGGATCAACGGCTTGTAAACTACGCGGTCAGGGCTCTTGTGTTGGGAGATGGAGATGCATGCACATAGAGATGGAGATGATTCAAATAGCATTTACAAAATAAATCCAAGGAGAAGAGACGATCCTCCAATAACACAGGGAAAACAATGCAGCAGCACACATAACAAACAATAACTGGCGAGGACAACTGACTGAAAAGGGAGCAACTTAGGCTGCGTTTTCACTTGACAACATCAAAGTGACATCTGGATAACTGATCGGATAGTCTCTCTTCCCCGTGCAATATTTAAATAAGTCTTAGACCATGGTCTACACCTGATGTGAAAAAAAAATAAAAATACTTATTATAATTAATGATGTTGTCTCCACTGCAGGTGCATGATAATTCCGATATGAGTGAATTCAGGTTTCTGTTGTCGCTGACGCTGTTCTGGATCTTTCTGACAGTTTTGGGACAGAGGGGGCGTGGTTTTGCGTGACGTGACCTGCAAATGCAGAACACCAGTAGCATTGGTTGCGTTTACATTACACTGAGATCCGATCACGAGTCCTCGACTACCTCTAGACCAGGACACGCTGTCGGATAACATTCCGATCAAAGTGCATTACACTTGTCCTTTCAATTTGTATTGGACAACATCCGGATACAGGTTCGCATGTTAATGCCAAGTTGTAAACGCAGCCTTAAAATACATAGAGATCAAATGAAGATAAGGACGCGACCTCATGCCGTAACAAAATAACAGGAGGAAGAATGGGGGGAATTAGGAGGAGGATAAAGAAGTGGAGCAGGATGGTGACAGGGATGACTAAAAGCCCACGTAGGAAGGCATGCAGTTCCGACCATGTCAATGGACAATGCAGGGAGGAGCAATGGACAGATCTGGATGAACCATGACGCTGGGCCCCAGACGGAGGAAGGAGCCATGATGGAGACAGAAGGAACCATGGTGGACCAGATTGGAGGATGAGCCAGAGGCGGAGACATAAGGGAACCAGGGCGTGACCAGACAGAGGGTGGAGCCATAATGAAGGAAGGGTAAGATATCCAGGGGGCTGACCGACAGCGTCATAGGAATGTGGGCTCTGATCCGGAATTGGCTGGTGAGTTCCTCATCAGCGTTGCAGGACGGTGAACGGGGATCCGTTTCTCACCAGTACCCACTCCACAAGGCAGCAAAAATTCTCTCAAGGACAATCTTCGGACAAACCACACTCTGCAAGCAGTGTTAACTAACCTGTTAAACCAACCCCCCATTATGTTACTTACAGCGGGAAGTGCCCTACCTAACTTCAAATTGCATCAGTTCCTTACTTCAATGTGTTACACACACATAATTTGGTTTCTTTGGACAAGACCAGCCTTTAGGCTTTACTTTTCATCATCCATAGATGATAATTCTCAAAAAAGATTTAAAGTTATAGACACTGAAGTGCCTTGAAAACCACACTGAAATTTTTTTTTTTAATTTACATTTTTCATATAAAAATACATGAAATCAGTCCTGGAGCAAACAAGAAAAGTAATGGTTTGAAAGTCACATGTCTTCGTGAGTTTCTATTTTCAAATCTGAAGAAGATACCATGAAAAATTAGATTCCTGCGAACCATTTTTTCTAAATACTATGTCTAGTCCCCCCCACCGCCCAAATATAAAAAATATTTACCAACTGTATTGAAGGGTTCTACAAACTATTTTAGTCATTAAACATACCACATATATAATTTTCAATTTTAAAACAATAGACAGAATCTTAGACATCATATAATTGATTTAGTTTGAGCACTAGAAAAAATACAATAAGAATACCTTTGAGTAATAAAAATAAATAAGAAAAATAAAAAAGATTTAACTATGTATGCCAATACAGTATATCCTGAGATAGAAATACAGCATTTACACTGATTTCTGCTCATATAGTCAATTATCACACATTGACGTGCTGATGGCCAGTTATAGAGATGTTAATCATACAAATGCGCCATAAAATCAATAATCACACTCTATTCATAGAGACGGCGTTAACATTGATAGGCTGTGATTACATAGTAATAGCGTGCTGATTTGCGCTCCAAACAGATGGTAATCATGGCAGATACATCCACATTCCCCATAAAACAAACTCACATATACAGTATATAAAAAATGTTGAAAAAAGAAAAATAAATAAAGAATAACCGATCGCTAAGTTACGATTTCCAAAAACTTGCTGCACTCAATAAGCAAAGTACATATGTCTGCTTCCATGTTAAAGAAATGTTTTTATAATATGAATGTTGTCATGGATTTTAGTGTACACACTATCAAATTTGTGCATGTGTACACTTTATAAATGAGGCCCTTTATATAAACTTGTGACCACTAAAGTCTTGTCTTGCATTTTTAGTACATATACATTCAGATTATGACAACTGGTTTATCATGGACAAACAACACTTTGTTCGCAGGAATACCATAGAATGCTAACCCTAAGTTAAAAGGTAAAAAGATACTGCAAAAATACTAATAATAATAAATAAATAAAATAAATAAATATGCGCCATTTAAAAATGTAATTCCTTACATTACAATATTACGGTCTCAGAATTGTAATGCATGACATGACTATTGTTTTACTTTTGAGTTACGTTCACCAAAATAACTACAGAAGTAGAACTTAATCACCTAAAAATGACAAAATGTACTGCAGATCCATTTACATCCAATAGAGGGCGATATGGATGTAGCATAATTACTGTGGGCTATCCAGGTTACTAACAATATTGATTATAATTGGCAAAGTGAAGGCTCAAGACAATGCAAGAAAGGTGACGGCCAGAATCACAAATGATACAAGTCTGTTGAGAGTATGGTAGAGGTAAAGTGATTATCTGGCAATATCTGTGAATAGCTTTGGTCTATTCTATTAGACAGAACCGGACTATATGTAAATTTCTAATGCCATGATAAGATGTGCTTACGTCCATCTCGCACATGTACAGTCTTCTGGCATCTTCACCCATTAGCCACTTTTCCCCACTGCCAGGGCGATGCTATAGCCTCGGATTAGAGTGCACAGAGGCCTGAATCATGCTGCTTTTTTTTCCACGATCGGGCCATTAGCCTCGCGGCACTCCTGTAAAACCCTTCACTGGACTACGTCACACAATACCGAACTTCCAACCGTGAGAGTGAAGAATGAATGGTAATAAATCGCCTACAAACAAATATATAAGAAGCTGTTGTTTAGTGAAAAGTAATAGACTACCATACAGTAACCACAATACTAACTCTACTAGAATATCCAAATTAAAGTATTTGTTCAATAAGCTGAAAGAAGTTCCCATCCATGCGTTGCTGGAAAAGTATACTTGGTCCAGATGACCGTTACACACCATCCTGTCTGAAAAACTGTGCTTACCAGCTGGCCCCCATCTTTTCCACAGATCTTTCAAACAGATCTCTGGAGTTGTGTGAAGTGCCTTTCCTGCTTCAAAAACGCTCCACCATAATCCCCGTTCCAAAAACCCCAAGATAACAGCAACTTAACGACTGCATACCTGTGGCTCTAACGTCTGTCGTCATGAAGTAATTTGAAAAATTGGTTCTGTATCTTATTCTGAAAATGACACCGCTGGGACCCTTACTGGACCCCCTGCGGTTTGCTTACCGAGCAAACAGGTCTGTGGGATGATGCAATCAAGATGGGATTGCACTTCATCCTGCAAACATCTGGACAAAACAGGGACTTATGTGCGGATCTGTTTGTGGACTTAGTTCGGGTTCAACCCCATCATCACCAACAGCCCTCCAGACCAATCTGCACCTAGGCTCTATCTGTCAGTGGAATCACCACGCTTCCTGACAGACAGGCAACAGCTAGTGAGACTGGGGAAATTCATGTCCAAACAGCTGCTCCATCATAGCTGGTGCCCCCTCAGGGATGTTTCTCCTCCCACTGCTCTTCTCCCTGTAGACACAAATGACTGCACCTCTAAAGGACCCCTCGGCTGTCAAGCTCCTGAAGTTTGCAGATGACACTACAGACATTGGTCTCATCCAGGAATGGTGAGGGGGGCGGCTTATAGACCAGAGGTTGAGCAGCTGGCTGTCTGGTGCAGTCTTAACAACCTGGAGCTGAACACTCTGAAAAACAGTGGAGATGATTCGTGGACTTCAGGAGGAACCCCCTGCACTCCCCCCACGCACCATCATAGACAGCACGTGGCTGCAGTGGAGTCATCAGATTTCTGAGAACCACCATCTCTCAGGACCTGAAGTGGGACAATCCATTGTTAAAAAGGCCCACCAAAGGTTGTACTTCCTTCGCCGAGCTGAAGAAGTTTTAACCTGCAACAGGAGCTGCTGAAAAAGTTCTACCAGCGTCAGGGGAGGGGGGGGGGGGGGGATCTGTCCTGTGCACTTCAATAACTGTCTTGGTTTGGTTCAGCTACAAATCAGACATCAGAAGACTACAGAGACAGGACTTCGGGGACTGCTGAAAGGATTAGTGGGTGCATCCCCGGTCCACCCTGAAAGAACTTTATATATCCAAGAGTGAGGACAAGGGGTCATAAAAATTCACTCTGGATCCCTCACTCCAAGTTACCTCACAAAAAACCCCCCCCCCTGTTGAACTTTTGCCATCTGGCCGGCCGCTTTCAGAGCAGCAAATACCAAAACAGTCAGAGACCCAGACCAGTTCTTCCCCCCAGGCAATTCTAACCTCATGAAACAGTTAAATGTTACCCACTTATGCAATACAAATGTGCAATATCCTTATATTTTGTTTGTTACCCTTCATCCAAGTACATCTCTGCATCTTACTCTATTCTATTCATTATCATCTATAGCACAAACTGCTCATACCATTTATTTATTTGTTATTTTTTTTTTTCTCTGTGTGTTGTTGTGGTCTTCTGTGTACTGGAAGCTTATGTCACTAAAGCAAATTCCTTTGTAGCACAAGCATACTGGGCAATAAAGCTCTTTCTGATTCTGATTTATATAGGGAAATGCTTAAAGTGTAAATAAACACATTTGGATCACATTTTGGGCTCATATGCGTATCTGCACATAAGTATGCTTTACAATTTTGTCTTTATCACTATCTTGGTACATTAAGTAGTTATAATTGAGCATTGTATAATGTCTCTGTTCAAGTTTTCTGCTAATTCACAAGACAAACATAGTTCTCGCTAGAGTTAAGGTATTAATTATTAAACCAAACAAAATCAAAATGTACAAAAAAATGCAGGGATGTGATTCTTTTTATTGAGTGATAGGCGGTGGGTTTTAATCAATGTCATTATTAATAGATTTACTATTCGTGCTTTCTTGTCATCTTCACGACCTGCTTCCTTTGGTTTTTTTACACATAGAAAATGCAGCATTCAAGCCCTTCATTAGTTGTTGCAAATAAATATTTCTTATTTTATTCAAATATGTTGCCTAATTGTTTCTTATTTTACTATTAAACTATAGCAAACTAAACTCGCTCACGTACTTCTGGAAGGGCCCTTTTGTGAAGGGATTCGTTGTTCACTTTCATTTGGAACATCCCTGACAAATGGCGTCCCCTTCCTGATGTGGCCTTTGAGGGCACAAAAAAGAATTTGCCCTTTATAGCTCACATCTCCGAAAATGAAGCAATTGCGCAAATAGACATGATCTTTTATTAACAAACCGCATATGAAGTCTACACAATACACGTTCTCACCTAAAAAATAAATAAAAAATAAAAATCCATGACACAAAACTTAATTATCTATAACCAAGTTCTGTCGATGAAACTCCTGGATGGCACAGGCTAATGGGTCCCGTAATGTAATTTGATGATATTCTTAGTGGCTAAACGACTTGTCACAAGCTGATTGGTTCATACTGCATATGCACGCCAATGAGTTTGCTGCTTTACATTTAAATGGCTGATTAGCATTTGCCTGAGCTTTGCAGTGCGCTTTCAGAGTGCCTGTGAAACCCTTCGACCTTCCCCCAGCTCCAAATGTATAGATCTGCAACAGGTTATTTTATATGCTATTTTGTGCGGCAGTGCATGTCTTAAATATTCACAGGACCATATCTGCTTATGTATGGCAGTACAAGTTCCTGTACTTGCTTGCAGTGGCAAGATCTACAAAAATACAGCAATAACCAACAGCAGCAGCAGGCATAGTCAGATCTATTCCTGCCAAGACCAATGCATTAACATTGTCATATCCACTAGCCATGCTAAATCTTCCAGAGTTTCTCATGATAGAAATATAATTATATTGGATTTGGGTGTCCACACCCAAAAATAAATAAATAAATAAATAAAAAAATAAAAAAAGGTGAAACGTTGGAATTCCAATATTCCTTGAATAATCACACTTCTCAGCAAATCAGATTTGAGGACCAGAAAGAACTTCTGTGCGTGTGTGTATATTATATACACATATGTAGAATACATGCTTTATAAGTACTAATAACATGGAGCCAATGTTTAATACTAAGCATTTTCAAATAAGCAACCAGTTAATAGTGAACATTGGTCCCTATACTAAGTTTATATAAAATAATGGAATACATTATTATTATTATTATTAATTCTTTATGCAATATTGGGCTTTGTAAAATTTGATCATGAAGGTTAAAAGACAACAAAACAATCTATCAATGAAAACATGCTTCCCACACACTGAATGTCTTGGAAGACTGAATTTGATTTTGCCTCACTGAGGCCCTTCTCGTCTCTCTCGGCTTGCATTTGGTGTGTGTTTTTCTGCAGAAAGCATCAGGTCAAACCGCTGAGCTCAGCAAACTCAGCCTGATCAATACTACTTGAAGTCTGATCAGTGAAACACCCTGCAGCTACGGACAACACAGATCAAAGGCCTCTAAATTGCTATATGCTGTGTTTTTCTAGTGTAAATTAATAATTCAGTAACAAAATCCATGTGTTTGATGTACCAGTGATTGTGAATGTCACTGCAATAATTATTTTAAAGAAAGGCAATTTTCCCTCAGTCTCTCTGTTCATTTTGAGACTTTTTTGTTGGAGTGAAGACAGGAAAGTATTGTGGAGAGAGGGGCAATTGTGATTGAATTTTAATTCCAGGCTGGAGTTTAAAACATACCCATGTGAGCAACAAGGTCAGAAATGAATAATATAATAATCAGTATAATAATACAAAATAAAATAACATTTATTTTTAATATAAGCCGCCTTTAAAGTTGCTTTCTCAGCACTTTACAATAAAAACTTTACACAAGGCAAAACACACAATACAAGACAATAACACTGTAATGTGTATATTATAGAAACAAAAGTATAAATAGCAAAGACACCACAATAGAAAACTAATCAAATAAAGTCAATCCTGAAAAATACTAATAATAAAAGTTTAGGAGAAGAAGTTTTCAAAACAAAAAAAAAATCTAAAGAATTTAGATTCCCATATTGTGTCAGCTGGGAGAGAACTCCACAGTTTTGGAGTATTAAATGACAAGGGGGCCCGTATACCCCAGAGTGAAGCCATGTTTTTGAGAACAGCTAAGAAGCCACACTGAGAAGTCGTGAATTGCCAAGTTGGGGGGTACGGTGTTACAAAGCATTCACTCAGATGCTGCAGAGTCGCAGATCATGATTCAGATCCTTGTATGGTTAGTATAAGGATTTTAAGATCTAGATGATCACCTCATAGTGAGGCCAATGTAACATCTCCCACAAGATAGGGTTTATATAATCGACCAACACCTAAAACGCAGTTAGAATTCTAGCTGCTGAATTATGAAGGCATTGCAATTTGTTAAGAAAGGATTTTGGACACTACAAAACAATGGGAGTAATTTTTGCAGTAAATCAACAAAAAAACAAAAGTTAATCAATATTTCGGCAACAGTAAAGGGCAACAATAGGCCTAATGTGTATCAATATTGTTATCGGGGCAACAATAAGATGTGAGTACATGCGATCCATGTGCAAAGCTTTTATTGAAGACGTGCTTATAAACAGGAGTCCGGGATACATGCAACAGTTTGTGTATGGTGAGTGTCAATTTAGATGGAAGGGTGATCTCTGGTGTTTATTCGAACGGAAGTCCATGGACAGTTCCTTGACAAATATACCCTAGTAAAAAAAAAAAAAAAAAAAAAAAAAAAAAATGAACCAATATTTTTTTTTGTGTAGCTTTGTACTCTAAGCAACCCCATCAACTGATAGACTCATAGAGCAGCATTAAATCATTTGGTGAGGAGAGCCAAGGATCATGTACTTTCAGTTTTAGATCTATTGGCACAGAAAAATTGGTAGACTCCACAACTTATCTCAAAATACATTGGAAAGATGAAAACATTTACAAATTGACCAGGTTTTTATGAATGTATACAAATTTACATTAATTGCATTAAGTGTTATAATTGAGCGTGTATAATGTCCTGTTCAGTTCTGCTAATTCACAAGACAACAGAGTTCTCGCTAGAGTTAAGGGATTATTTAGTAAACCAAACAAAATCAAATGTCCAAAAAAATGCAGGGAGGTGATTCTTTTATTAATTGATGATAGGCGGGGTTTATTAGCAATGTCATATTAATAATTTACTATTCTGTGCTTTCCTTTTCATCTTTCTCACGACCCTGCTTCCTTTGGTGTTTTTACACATAGAAAATGCGCATTCAGCACTTCATTCAGTGTGGCAAAATAAATATTTGCTTATTTAATTCAATATGTGGTCTAATTGTTTTCTTAGTTACTATTAAACTATTCAACTAAACTCGCTACGGACTTCCTGGAAGGGCCCTTTGTGAAGGATTCAGTTGCATTCCGTTTCATTTGGCACATCCACTGGAATGGCCGTCCCCTTGCTCCTGATAATGGCCTTTGAGGGCACAGACAAAAAGAAATTGGCCCTTTATATAAGCTCACACATCTCCGAACATGAAGCAAATTGTCAAAGTAGACACTTGATCTTTATTAACAAACCTTTTATATGAGTCTAAACAATACATTCTCACCTAAAAAATAAATAAAAATTAAACATCCATGAACACAAAAAGCATTATCTATACCAAGTTCTGTCATGAAACTCGGGATAAGCACAGGCTAATGGGTCCTTACTGTAATTGATGATATTCCTTAGTGCTAAACGACTGTCATAAAGGGATTAAGGTTCGCCACTGCATATGCAGCCAGATATAGGTTGCTGCGACATTTAAATGGCTGATTACGCTTTTGCCTGAGGCTTTGCAGTGCGCTTTCAAGAGTTCCGCTGAAACCCTCGAACCTTCCCCAGCTCCAAATGTATAAGATCGCAAAGCAGGTTTAGATTTATATTATATATTTAATGCGGCCGCATGTCTAAATATTACACAGGGGGACAATTATCGCTTATGTATGGGCAGTAGCAAGTTCCGACTTGCTTGCAGTGGAAATAATCTACAAATACAGCAATAAACCAACAGCAGCAGGCATGCATAGCAGATCTATTCTGCCAAGACAATGCACTTACATTGTCATATCCACTACCATGCTAAAATCTTCCGAGAGTTCCTCCATGATGCGAAATATAATTATATTGGATTTAAGGTGTCCACCAAAAAAATAAATAAAATAAAATAGAAATAAAAAAAAAAATAAAAAAAGAAAAGGGTAGAAAGCGTTGGAATTCAAATATTAGCTGAAGTATCACCACTTATCAGCAAATCAGATTTGAAGGACCAGAAAGAGCTTTCACTGTGCGTGTGTGTATATTTACTATATCTCACGCTAGTAGAATACATGACTTTTATAAGTACTAATAACATGAGCAGTATGTTAATACTAGGCATTCAAATATTGCACAAGTTAATATGAACATGATTCCCTCTACTAAGTGTGTTATCTCACAATATATGGAAACATTTATTATTATATTATAATTCTGTATGCAATATTGGGCTTTTTTAAAAAATTGAGTCATGTAAGGTTAAAAAGGACAACAAAAACAATCTGATCAATGGAAAACATGCTCCCACACACTGAATGTCTTGGAAGATCTGAGATTTGATCATTTGCCTCACTGAGGGTATTTCTCTCTTCGAAGCCTGGCATTTTGTGTGTGTTGATAATCTCTCTCTCATAAGGCGAGCAAACTGGCTGGTAGCTCAGCAAAATCAGCCTGAGGTAATACTAATGAAGAAGTCTGATCAGTAGAACACCTATGCAGCCCCTAAGAACCAACACATGACAAAGAAGCCGCAGAATGCTTATCTGTAGGAAAAACCACCAATTAGCGGTGGAGAATTCATATTCAGTAACAAAATCCATGTGTGTGATCGCTAACATGAGTTGGAGATGCACTGCAATAATTATTTAAGAAGGCAATTTCCTGCAGCTTCTTTTCATTTGAGACTTTTTGTTGAATTATAGAAGACAAGGAAAGTATTGGGAGAGAGAGGGGCAATGTGGACAGAATTTAATTCCAGGCTGGAGTTCCCCAACATACCCAGGTGAGCGAAACAAAAGGTCAGAAAATGAATAATAATAATAAATAATAATAATATATTTCTACAAATACAAAAATGGTATTTATTTTATATAGCGCCTTTAAAAGTTGCTTTCTCAAAGCACTTTACATAAAAACTTTACCACAAAGCAAAAAGCAACAATAATATAACAATACCTGTATGTGTATATTATTATAACAAAAGATAAAATAGCAAAAGAACACCCACAATAGAAAACCTTAATCAAATGAAAGCGAATCCTGAAAATAAAACTAAATAAAGGAAAGTTTTTAGGAGAAGCAACAAAAAAAAAAAAAAAAAATCTAAAGATTTAGATCCCTATTGTCAGCTGGGAGGAACTCCCACAGTTTTGGAGTATTGAAATGAAAAGGCCCGTTACCCAAGAGTGAAGCCAGTTTTGAGGAACAGCTAAGAAGCCACACTGAGGAAGATAGCGTGAATTTACCCAGGTTGGGGAGGTAAGGTGTTAAAAAGATTCACCAGATGCTGCAGAGCTGAGATCATGTCAGAAGCCTTGTATGTTCTGTATAAGGAGTTTTAAGATCTATATGATACCTAATAGAGAGCCCAATGTAAATATCTCCAAGTATAGGGGGTATATAATCCCACCAAGCCCTAAAACCATAATAGCAATTCTAGCTGCGTGAATAATGAAGGCATTGCAATTTGTTAAGAAAGGATTGGACACTACAACAATGGGAGTATTGCAGTAATCAACAACAAAAACAAAAGTTAATCAATATTTAGAAGGCAACAGTAAAGGGCACCCATAGGCCTAATGTGTAAAAATAGTGGCTGCAGAGGGCAAATAAGATGTGAGAGACATGCGATCCATGTGCAAAGTTTTAATGAAGGACGATGCTTATAAAAACAGGGAGTCCGGGATGACATGCAACAGTTGCAATAGTGTGTGTGTCAATTTAATGGAATAGGGTGATCTATCTGTTGACCTAAACTCTAGACGAAAGGAAGTCCATGGACAGGATTCGTGACAAATATGCCTAGTAAAAAAAAAAATGATACCAATTATTTTTTTTGTTTGCCTTTGGTAGCTCTAAGGCAACAACCATCAAACTGATAGATCTATAGAAGAAGCATTAATCATTTGGTGAGGAGAGCCAAGGAGCATTACTTCAGTTTTGAATCTATTGGGACATTGAAAAAAATTGGAAAGACATCACAACTTAATCTCAGAAATACCAATATGGAAAGATAGAGAAACATTTACAAATTGAGCCAGGGTTAGAATGTATACAAAGTTTACATTAATTGCGATTAAGTGTTATAATTGAGCATTGTATAAAATGTCTCTGCCCAAGTTCTGAGGAATTCACAAGAAATAGAGTTCTCGCTAGAGTTTGCGGGTGATTAATTGAAGCCAAACCAAAACAAAACCCAAAATGTTACAACAAAAATGCTATGGATGTGATTTTTATTGAGTGATCGGCGGTGGGTTAATCAATGTCATTATTAATAGATTTACTATTCGTGCTTTCTTGTCATTCTGCTTTACCTAATCCTTTGGGGTTTTACACAATAAAATGCAGCATTCAGAACTTAATATTGTGGCAACTAAATATTTCTTATTTTATTCAAATATTGTCTAATTGTTTCTTATTTACCTATTAAACTATACGCAAACTAAAACCGCTAACGTACTTCTGGAGGGGCCCTTTGTTGAAGGGATTCAGTTGTTCACTTTCATTTGGAAACATCCCTACAAATGGGCGTCCCCCTTCCTGATGTGGCCTTTTGAGGGCACAAAAAAAAGAATTATGCCCATTTATAAGCATCAACAGCTCCCGAAAATGAATGCAAATATGTCAAATAGACATGGATCTTATTAACAAACCGCATATCGAAGTCTAAACAATACTTCTCACCTAAAAAAAAATAAATAAAAATAAAAAATCCATGACACAAAAAACTTAATTATCTATACAAGGTCTGTCAGGGAAACTCTGGATGGGCACAGGCCTAATGGGTCCTTAATGTAATTGATGATATTCTTAGTGCCTAAACGACTTGTCACACAAGCATGATTGGTTCATACTGCAATATGCAGCCAATGAGTTTGCTGCTTTACATTTAACATGGGCTGATTAGCATTTGCATGAGCTTTGGCAGTGCGCTGTCAGAGTTCCTGTGAAAAACCCTCGAACCTTCCCCAGCTCCAAATGTAGTAGATCTGCAAACAGGTTATTGTTATATGCTATTTTGTGCGGCAGCATGTCTGTAAATATAGTTGTACAGGACCCATATCTGCTTAGTGTCTAATGGGCAAGTAGCAAGTTCCTGTACTTGCTTGCAGTGGCAATAATCTTACAAATACAGCAATAACCAACAAGCAGCAGCAGCATAGCAGATCTATTCTGCCAAGACCAAAATGCATTAACATTGTCATATCCACTACCATGCTAGAAATCTTCCGAGAGTTTCTCATGATAGAAAGATAATTAGAATTGTGATTTGGCGTGTCCACCAAAAAATAAAATAAATAAATAAATAAAAAATAACAAAAGGTGATGAAACGTTGGCAATTCCAATATTACTTGAATATCACACTTCTCAGCAAATCAGATTTGAGGACCAGAAAGAACTTCCTGTGCGTTCCTTGGTGTATATTATATACACATATGTAGCAATACATGCTTGTATAAGTACTTAATAAACATGGAGCCAATGTTAATACTAGGCATTCAAATAAAGCAACAAGGTAATAGTGAAACATTGGTCCCTTATACTAAAGTGTTATATAAAAGTATATGGGAATACATTTCTTATTATATGATTAAATTCCTTTATGCCATCTGGGCTTGTTTAAAAAGTTGATCATGAAGGGTACAAAAGACAACGAAAACCATCTGATCAATTTGAGAAAACTATGCTCCCACACACTGAATGTCTTGGAAAGACTGGAATGGATTGTGGGCCTCACTGGCGCCCTTCTCTCTTCGGTCCTGGCATTTGTGTGTGTTTTTCTTCATAAGCATTAGGCAAACCGCCTGCGCTCCAGCAAATATCCGCCTGATCAATACGTAATGAAGTCTGATACAGTGAAAACCACTGCAGCTAAGACAACACCAGGACAAAGGCCTCTAAATTGCATGTATCTGTGTTGTCTAGTTGTTAAATATATCCCAGTACAAAATCCATGTGTTGACGTGTAACCATGATTGTGAATGCACTTGCAAATAATTATTTAAAGAAGGCAATGTCCCTGCAGCTTATTTTCATTTTAGAGACCTTTGGTTGGATGAAGACAGGGAAAGTAATTGGGGATGAGAGAGGGCAATGGTGATTGAATTTAATTCCAGGGCTGGAGTTTAACATACCCATGTGAGCAAACCAAGGTCAGAAATGACTAATAATAATAATAGATTAATAATACAAAATAAAACTACATTTATTTTATATAGCGCCTTATAAAAGTGGCTTTCTCAAGCAACTTACATAAAACTTTACACACAGGCAAAAAACAACAAAACCCACCCAAACTACAAGACAATACCGTGTTATGTGTATATATATAACAAAAGAAATTAAATAGCAAAAGAACACCACAATAGAAAACTAATCAAATAAAAAGCAATCCTGAAAAATAAATAATATAAAGTTTTTGAGGATAAGTTTAAAAAAAAAAAAAAAAAAAAATCTAAAGAAGTTAGATCACTATTGTCAGTGGGAAGAGAACTCCACAGTTTTGGAGTATGAAATGAACAAGGCCCGTTACCCAGAGTGAAGCCATGTGTTTGAGAAACAGCTAAGAAAGCCACACTGAGAAGATCGTGAATTGCACCGTTGGGGGGGTAAGGTTGTGTAAAAGATTCACCAGGATGCTGCAGAGCGACGATTCAGCAGAGCCTTTGTAGTGTTAGTATAAGGATTTAAGAGGTCTATATGATACTAATAGTGAGCCCAATGTACATATTCCAAGATAGGGGTTATATAATCACCAACCTAAAACCAGTTAGAATTCTAGCTGGCTGAATTATGAAGGCATTGCAATTTGTTAAGAAAGGATTTGGACACTACAACAATGGGAGTATTGCAGTAATCAACAAGAAAAAAACAAGTTAATCAATATTTCGGAAACAGTTAAGGGCAACATAGGCCTAATGTGTACAATAGTGTTACGGGGCAAAATAAGATGTGAGACATGCGGATCATGTGCAAAAGCTTTTATTGAAGACGGCTGCATAAACAGGGAGTCGGGTGACATGCAACAGTTTTGTGTAGTGTGAGTGTCAATGTAATGGAAGGGTGCCTCTGGTGTTGATCGAACGGAAGTCCCTGGACAGGATTGTGACAAAATATGCCTATAAGAAACAAAAAAAAAAAAAAAAAACAAAAAAATGATACCAATATTTTTTTTGTTTTTACTTTGTGCTCTAAGGCAACACCATCAAAGCATAGATCTGAATTAGAAAGCAGCATTAATCATTTGGGAGGAGAGCCAAAGGAGCATTATTCAGTTTAGATCTATGGACAAGAAAAATTGGTAAGACATCCACACACTTAATCTCTCAGAAATACAATTGGAAAGATGAGAGAAACATTTTACAAATTGACTCATGTTTAGAATGTATACAAATCTGGGAGAAATCTGTGCATGTATATAGTGCTAAGAGCACGGGACCACGATCTGAGCAATGTGGGACAAATTGGCCAGGTACAAACAGGGAGCCCACCGTCAGATCTGGAAAAAACCATCCATGAAAACAACAAATTGACTGAGCTCCATAAAAATAAGACCTGGGAAACCACTCCCAGGCAAAGGAGTCAGATACACATACAGATCAGTTCCCAGTCAGTTAAGTAAAAGAAATATGGTCAAACAGTGTCAAACACTGAAACTAAGACAGCGTAAGATAAGAATCAACAGAGAGCCAAAATCAGAAGCTACTAATAAATCAACGACTTGGCTGTTTAAGTGCTATGCAGTTTCCTAAACCCAGACTGAAGGGGCTCAAACAGATTATTAACCATTAAAATGGTTGTACTGAGACGTAAAACAACATCTCTAAAATTTTATTTATAGTGAGTAAGTGACATACAGCCAAGTATGGTGACCCATACTCAGAATTACCCATAACTCAAATTAAGGTTTTGCTTTTTTTTTAATACAAGAGTAATACAAGAGTGACAGCAGCAGTTTTAAGTACTGCTGGCACAACACCAGTGGACAAGGAATCATTAGCCACGCTTCCACTGTCGGGCTTAAAGCGGGCGCGGTTAGTGCGTGCCAGGGCCAGTCGCATTTCCACTGTCACTCCGGGGCTTGATCGCAAGCCTCGCCGGGGCTTCCTCGGAGGCCAACGCACAGGGTTTTTGGCCCGGACGAAAAACCTTGGGCCAAAGCGGGCCAGCTTGGGGGCTAGAGGAGTGGTTATGAACAAAGGTGGATTTTTCTTCGCATCTGGAGAGTGTCAGCGCCGTTCATTTCCAGAAAGATAACAGCTGCAAACATCAACATTAAAAACTGTTTAAAAATAAGCTGAGCTCAAAACTCACTTTCAGTCAGCAGCGCGAAAGTAGTTTGAAAATAACGCTGATCCGATGTGGATTTTAATCACCATAAAAGGCAGGAATATTTATATAAGCTGGCGTAAAAGGACTGTGCACGCTAAACATTAACGCGTACTATAATAAACATGGTAAATGCAACCACTTGGAGAAATCAGACGTCGTCAGCTTCTTATTGTGTATTTATTTTAGTAACGTATTTTATCTGTCATAAGTCTCGCCTCGAGAGTTTAGTAGTCTCGCCAGAAGCCATCATAAAAAAATAAGCATAATGTGTTTTTTGTTTGGGAGCTTTTATAAAAATAGAGCTTTTTATTATTCATTCTAAATGTGATATATATAGGCAATACTGTGGTTACAAATAAACAGAAAAAAAGCAGGCTGCCTTTTCATAAGCGTTTTAAAAAAAAAAAATAATATAGAAATACATTTCTGTGTGTGATTAATTTTGAGTCCTGATAAATTGATCTCATTATGCTCAATGTATCAACTTATTCTATAGTAAAACATCGATGCTTTTGAATTTGAATATTTAACAAAGCATGCAAACAAAAGGCCGCTGTTTATCATGTTCGCTTTGTGATCGCGGCATGTTCCAGTGACTTATTTCTTAGTTTTCTGACAACTTCTCTTTGCTGGTGAAATGATGGGGCGCTGCGCGGATCGTTGTTCCCTGGAGGCGGCGCAAAGGGCGGGTTTAGTGAAGTGCAGTGGAGCTTCAGGCCCGACTGTGTGTGGAAACGCTAAGGGCTATTCCCTGGCCCTCTCGGTGCTACGGGGTCTCGCTGCCATTAGCCCCGCGCCGGCCCGCTTTTAAGCCCTGGCTTCGCACTGGTCTCAGCTACAGTGGAAATGCTGGCTTTTATTATTGTGAGAACAGCAGGGTACAAGTAACCTTAACAAGATTTCTAAATAAAATAGAAGGCAAGGGATCCAAGGTGCAAGTTGAAGCTTTCTACTTGAGATAAATGTGCACAAAGAAAGTCAGAATTAACCAAGACAAAAAAATTTGAAGAGGGTGTACATTGAAAAAAAAACTCTGGGTAAACTGACTCACTAATCATGTGACCTAGAAAAAAGTAGGGATATCTATGCAAATGTGGTTATTTTTTTTGAACTGAAAAAAAAAATATAATAAAAAAATTGAAAAAATCAATGCATAATCTGACCTGATGCAGTTAGCTTATTACCACCTGTCTTCCTTCAATAGACTGTGTTAATGGATATGAAAAAGAACTGCTAGGATTAGGCCTTGAACAGGTGGAACAGACCTTGAAAGATATGGTACCTCCAAGTACCATACAATGTATGACTCTTTACAATGCTATATTTAAAACAAAAAAAAAAAAAAAAAAAAAAAAAAAAAAAAATTGTGGAAAGGTTAAAACAGTCCAACAGAGATAAAAACGCCACTGGGCATAGCACAGTCTTTTCTGATCAACATGTATGCTGAAATCACCAAGAATCAGAATTCTCCCAAATTTATGGTCGGGGTAAAAAATCAGCAAGCTCTTACATAAATTCTGCATTTGATTTTGGAGGTCTATAAAACTGTAGAAATAGTAAATGGTGCATGAGGCAGCTGCATCCACAAAGTACAAGGTGTACTGAAAGTATTTTGAAAACTTAGGGCACTGTAAAAACACAAAGTATAATGTGTATAGCATAAAGTAGTAAAGAAAACCTGCTGGCCAATACTTCCACTCTTCTACAGAAAAGGCCTGCAAGAAGGTGTTGCAGAGAGAACTTGAAGCCAAAAAAAAAGCCCAGTGGAGAAACAGTAAACCCAGCTTATTGTTCAAGTGATGAGTGTGATTGCCACAAAATTAGAGTAAAAAATGTGTGGCTTTACTTTTTCTCTGCAGGTAAGCCTCTCCACTTCCTCGACCTGCGGAGGCTCAATTCTCATGCCGGAGTTTAGATCCAACCTTAGACTCAAACCTGGCACTCCTGCCAACCTTTTCTTGTCATCCCAAAGACCTGGATTAGTTTTCCAGGTGTGTGTTTGATTAAAATTGGAGCTAAATCCTGCAGGACCAGTGACCCAAGCCAGAGTTGAGAACCCTGCTTTACTGGATGTACAGCAGGGGGGCCCAAAATATTGGTCCTGGAGGGCCGGTTCCTGCCGTGAGATCCCCAATTAGACACACCTGAACCGAAGCGAATCAAGCTCTTACTAGATACTAGAAAACTCAAGGACAGTTTGGTCAGGCAGGTTGGGTGAGGCAGGTTGGGACTAACTTAGCAGGAACGGCCTCCAGTCCGAGTTTGGGCACCCATGATTTACAGTATCACAATGTTCAGGATTCTTGAAAGTTCTGTGGTACTATGAACACACTAACTTTATTATCCATTTCAACGTTTTTCATTTACATGTGCGGTTAATGAGCAAGTATACACTTTGGGGAAGTCAGCGGCCTAATGGTTAGATGTGTTGGACTTGCCAATCCAAGGGTTGTGAGTTTGAGTCTTGGGCCGGCATGAATTGTAGGTGGGGGGAGTGATGTACAGCGCTCCATCCACTCTCACATACCACGACTCGAGGGTGCCCTTGAGCAAGGCACTGCACCCCCAACTGCTCCCGGGCGCCGCAGCATAAATGGCTGTCCACTGCTCCGGGTGTGTGTTCACTGCTGTGTGTGTGCGCTTGGATGGGTTAAAAGCAGAGCAACAAATGTCCAAGTAATGGGTCACCCATACTTGGCTGTATGTAACATCCAATTTGTCCTCACTTTTTTTTTATAATTGTCTTAAAAAAAATAAAAAATAAAACTTGGCAAATATGTCAGAAGGCTTTATTAAGCACATACTATTCATCTCCACAACTGAACAGTTGTAAGATGTCAATAAGCATGCATGTTTATATGACATAAAACACATATGCAAACAGAGAAATCTTTCTATTAAAGCCACCCTGGTAATCATGCACAAGGCATTTTCTTTTTTTTATTCACTGAGAAGACAAAGATCAAGAATAAAACGTCATATTCAAAGCATTCATATGCATTGACATGCTTTCTTTTTCGTATTGATGAAATTGTTTTAGTTTTTTCACTGATTGCCAGTAAGTACTGTCATAAAAGATTTGCAGTAAGCAGACTTTATTTGATTATTACAGTAGCGAAAACTGTACCATTTTACAGTAAATTACTTTAAAAAATCCAAGTCATCAGGTATGACATACTGTAAGTCATTTATTTCAATGAGATTTCATTTGATTTTTATATTTTTTATATATTAATTTTATTTATGGTCCTTTTTTTTTATTTTTTTATATTAATTTTTTTTTTTTATCATACTATATGTACTACTGACTCAACTAATACAGACACAATAATTACAAAAAATATCAACTTCTTTATATTTAAACACTGAATGTGAGTAACACTTAAAAATACAGTCTTCTTCCAATGCTGGAACAGTTCATCTTCACCATTTACCTGTCTTAGTGTCAATACTCCTGTCGATGGACTTCTGTCCGCTTGACACCGAGGTCGCCCCTCCATTATATTGAATTTCACATTACACCAGACTGTGCGTCACTCTGGACTAAATTTCCCATCATCCATTGGCACTGATGCACACAGCTGTAACCAATCACACCACACACGTATGTATTACAACCCACTGCAGATCCTTCTCAACTGTCGAGTATGTTGGGCTTATGTTAGTCTGGTAGTAGCAACGTTATGGAGCCATGGAGTTTTGCTTCGTTGCTAGTCTTGGCCTGTTTAGTTACTTGTGGTTTTGCGATTAACTTGGCCTGTTTTTGGATTGCCCCTCTCGAGTACTGTTTACCCCTCGCCTGGACCATCGCCTGTGTTTCAGATTAACTCTTTGGATATTGTTTGCCGGAGATCGACCACGCCTGTTCACTGGACTACTCTTGTGTCTTGTCCTCAATATACCTGTTTGACATTATTTGAGCCATGCCTGTTATGACCACATCTCTTAATAAAAACATGCACATGGATCCGCTTGCTTCACATCTCTGTCTGTACTTATTTTTTGTGTTGTTTCGCAGTGCATTATGTTGTATTCTCTGGATTTATCCTCACAAAGAATCTTTAGGCAACAAACATAATGGGAAAAGAAATACATAGCCGTCTGCAAAACCCAGGTGCTGCTCCAAAATGTGGTCACAACTTTTGCTCACCATTCATTTTGTTATAAATTTGATCCCTGAAAAAAAGAAGTAGAAATTACACACTTTTTAAAGGCAAATCCCATATAGAACACACAATTTTAATTCTGTACATTAATTCAATATGCTTTATGACAAAGTCGTTTGAAAGGACAGCACAGTTTACCTTGGTAAAGTTACCTCAATGTTAACGGGTAATTTGTTAACTGGTGTGCAAAAATCTGACAGAACACACACACAGACATACATACATATATTTTTACCCTGGTTGCTGGTCTTATTCTCTCATAAGGTGCATCGATACACAGCGCGGATGTTCTCCGGAACTCTTCCCCTCTCGCAGGTTCATTCCCGGGCAAAACCCGTTGCCGCGCTGGTTCTTTGTCTTCCTTGGATGCGAGCGGCATGGCGCGATGCGACAAAAGACAATATAGAACCCTTTATAATCTGCGATACTATCTATAATGGATGTGGACAGTAAAGTGATGCCCTGGTATATTTAGTGCTCACGCTGTTTCTGACACGAAGGGCAAACGTATTTGCCAATCATTACAAGAGATGTAATACGTCCAGTATAGTCAGTCCCAAGCTGTTACGGCATTGTAGACAAGGTGCAGGACAAATCCTGTCAATCCAAATGTAAGAAGTTAGGAAAAAATTACAACATCAATGGAATGGTGCCACAGAGGCTGTTACGGCAAATACAGTAGTATACAGCATTTTTAAAAAGTACAGTAAGTCACTGTATGTGGAATTTGACGTCACAGAAAATTCCCATGATACAAAAGGGATTACACTTACTTACTGTATATAGAATTTGCTGTTTTATACTGGGGGATATACAGTAAATAACTAGAAATTACAGAAATGTCTAACAGTGTACAGCAGCAGTGCAGATACAACCAGCAAGAAAGCACTTATCGTACGGTACAACTGAGGTGCTATTTCCTTAAAGATATCAGAGGGAGACTGGGCACAATTTAATTACTGAGATTGTTGCCATTTCAAGGACTTTTTTCCCTTTTTTTCACAGCTGAGAATGAGATTAGAGCTAACGCCTCAGTAATATGAGAGAATCGTGATTAATTTCTCGAAGGAATGTGCCTCTAAATCAGTAAACTTTCACTATTAGCAATTTAAATCAGAGCTGCTTTTGCAGCAACGAGTATTCACCTGACAATCATCATCACACTTTATTAACAGCTCAGTCAGTGCTGCATGTCGGGGCTCTCATTTCCAACTCTCTCACACACACATCATCATAGACTGACAACTGTTATGAATCCATTGACAAATCCACAATGTGTTTTTGCCACCACATACAGTGTAGACAGGCAGACCACTCCCGTTCCACTCTGCTTTAATACATTATAACTACTTTCAATAACTCCTCCACAGCTAAAACAATATTTACAAACATTGGGGCTCATTCATGAAACTTGCGTAAATATATGAGTAATTTGCACGTAAAACAGACCTTCCCAAAAATTCTCCTCTGGATTCACAAACTCTTCATAAATGTCTGATTTGATAGTTAAACATGTATGTTAATGAATTCTAATCATTCGTAAATAGGGCGCACGTGCACGCTCATTCACAATTAGTATAATAAAAAGTATAATCAATAAATATTCAATAATGTGAGACCACCAAAGTGTTTTTAGCCAGCTGAAAAAGTGTCAGGCCCTCTTCTTAAAACCAGGGCTCTGAACCGGTTCAAGGAACGAAAAGAAACGAAAGAACCAGAAATAGAAACGAAATCAAATTTTATAGTTCAGAACAGAATCGAAGATTTGAAATGGCCATTAACCGGTTAATAACGTTATTTTATCATTCCATTTAATATTTAATATTTGCTGTCAACCAATCGCAG
>NC_056597.1:27337544-27364321 GCF_018340385.1 Cyprinus carpio
CATCAAGGCCCCATTAATTGATCTAAAGACAGTTTTTATTTCAAAAAATGCTGTTCTTTTGACTTTCTATTTATCAAAAAATAGGGCCACTGAAAACGCCCGCAGTTGCGACGAAAGCTATAAAGAAAGCCCTAAAAAAACGTTAGTGAGTGAAAGATACAATCACTGGTTTGCAGGAAAAACTTATGAACAAAAGTACAGGGGTAACCAGGAAAAGCCCAAACCACCAGGCAGAAGAATGGAGACAAACCAATTTCAGAAGTGAACCAAATGATTGGGAGATCAATTCATGCAGCAAGAAATGACCAAAAAAATAGGCAAAGCAACAAAGGAGTTCAACAGGGGCAAGAAGGGAAGGTTTAGACGGCCAGCAATCTCAGATAAAAAACCCTTTGAGCATGCCTTTACCTTAAGAGGAGGTGAAGGGGGGAACCCCCCAAAACAAAACCAAGGGACGGGCGGGGGGAAAGCGGAAAAGCACACAAAAAGAAGAAGCTAATGTTTGGTGATGGCAATGGGTACAGGGTTGAGGGAGGTTTTGGCAAGCAAAAGGGTCGCAAAATAAATTTAAGTTTATTCAATTTTAAACTAGTTAAAGGGAAACTTTCCAATCTTTGGTCACATGAGAAGGGTGGGTTCAGACAAAAAAGGGTTTTTTCTTAAATTGTGTTTACAGATCCAGAGAAAAATACCCGAAAAAAAAGCTGAACGGTTGATCTTTGTTTCTATTCCTCTTTGATGTCAAAACCCAAATTTTTTTCGTTACAGAAAAATAAAAGGAATTGGCCTCACATTTTTAATATTAAAGTTCAGAACAAAAAAAAATTCAAATTAAAGAAGAACAAAAAACTTTGAAGGGAGGTTGATTTTCAGAAAAACTGAACAATATAATGCCATTTTGACGACAAACAAAAAGACGGAGAATAGATTTAAGTTTGGGGGACTTGAACTTTAAAAATTTGGTGTGGAATTGAGGGCTTTCCGGGGTTGAAACAAAAACCTTCGATGTTATGTGTTTATTTCATGTTATTTGCATTATTGAGAAACAAATTGTGGCGTGAGAGTGGTGGCTTGCCCGGGCTGGGCGGATCCCACTTAAAATGTTGCAGGGAATAAAGGTCATAAAACTTAAATGGCATTTTTTGTAAAAATGCCTATTAAAATGAATTCTTCAAATTTTTTGTGGTCATATCGCCAAGTTTGGGTGTTAACTTTTCCCCCAGGTTTAAATCAAATGCTCTCTCCACTCTGCATTTACCCCATTGATTTCTAATTTTGAAATAAATTTTATATTTAAATAAAACATCCCCCAAAAAAAAAAACTTGTTGCCCAAAAAGATAACAAAAATATGATTCATTTTATTTTAAAAAAGAATTTAATTTTTAAAGTTTAAAAAAAATGTTTTTAAACCAAAAATAAAACCTTTGTTTGTTTCCCCAAAAAATGTCAAAAAAATTAAAAACCTAAATGAAATTTGGGCTCCGCCTAAAAAAATGCGAATACAAAAAAAACAAAATTTAAAAAGTTTTCAAAATTTAAAAAAAGCAATGTAGAATAACTGGAAAAAAGTTTCCCAAAGGGCAATTTTTTCCTGACCAAAAATGTTATGAAGAGAATCTTTTTTGAAGAAAAAACCAAATTTAGAAATTATAATCTATTAATATTATATATAGATATATATAAAATTACTTTAATGGTGATTTTAATATCCCCCAACAGTATTATACTCCAAAAAAAAAAAAAAAAAAGGTTTTAAAGCGTGGGCTGGCGCGGACCTTTTTAACCCGGACCCAAAAATGTTTCCGTACACTTAGGTAGCCCAAAAATAGATCTTTTAGATGTAAAAGTAGGGCTAAAAAAATGGTAGGTACAAAAGGTGCACTTTGATAGGTAGCTTATTTCATGATCTATCAGGGTACGTCCGGAAGGTTTGGGACGTTTTATTGACATCTACCTAGAAATCGAGTCACGTACGTATTTTGCGTCATTGGGGGGGAGGCTGTTTCCTCCAAGGGTGTTACTAAGACGAAACCACAGTGTTTACAAGAAAGGGCAGTGTAGTCTTTTGTCTGTCAGCAAAAATCCGAGAAGGAGCGACAGGGGTTTTAAAACCCTACTACACAATGAAGACACGACTGCTTTCTGTAGTCACCGCATTTGAGTTGTTTTCATTCAGTTTATTCTTAGTAGCAAATATATTTGGTTTCTTTAATGTTATAACTGAAACTTGTTCCACAGAGCCGATTTTCTTTGGGGAAAACCCGTCATGCTTTGCTTGAAGGACCATCATTCATTCATCTGCCCACAACATTTTTGTAGGGAATACTATACATCATTTGAGCATCAGTTTGAAGTTTATGATTATTCACTTAACCTCAGAAAGTTTTACTTGCACAGAAATTGTTGCTTGCCAACTGATACACCTTGCTTTGTCACGTTTCAAACTGGAAATATGTGTTGTGTTTGTGTTTATATTCCAATCTGTCAAGAGGGGTGAAGTCTGTGGGGGGTTTTTTTTGGGCTTTGTTTTAGCTTATAACGAAAATGAGTTAAAGTTTCAGTCTTTTCAGGGAAAACATGCAGTCACGAAAAACCCCAGAGAGCGGTTTATTTCTGGATTTTTCCCCAAACTTTGGATTTTTTTTTTTAGGGGAGAGTTCATTTCCACATCTCTGATTGTAATCTCATAGTAGTTGGCTTGGGCTTTTTTTTGTAGGACATGAGGAGAAGTTTGTAATTCAAATCTATGCCGTTGTGGAACGTTCATGTGGTATCTGGCGGCTACCGTTCAAACCACGGGGGGGGGGGGGGGGGTATTTATTTTTATGTAGTCGACAGAGGAAAATAAAGGAACGTCATCGTTGTGAAAGGTTTATTGTGGTCGCTTGTTAGCGTTCAAACACGGGAAGAATTAATAAAGGTGATTGTATTCAAAAGTGAAAAAAAATGCGCATAATATGTTTTTATTTTGGTCATTGATTGGAATATCTGTTCGCTGCACACTGAACGAACGGACTGTTTTCCTCGACTGCCACTTACAGTCTTTTCCTAAATGAATGGCTCAGACTAATGTTCGTTAGGAGACCTATTATAAAAAATTTTGAAGTTGTGGAAGTCTATTGCGTTGTTATCTAGGGTTAAAAAAAAAAAAAAAACCCCCTTTAAAGTTCCCGCTCGCGTGTTCACACGACTTGACATCGGTAGCGCGTTTCAGCTGCGGTTTCGGAACTTTTCAAAACCACAACCTGAAAGCTTACATGTGTTTCAAACAAGGCAGAACCTATGCACTTTAAAGGGTGGTTTTTAACGTTTCGGAAGCTACAAAGGACGAGTTTGTGAAAAAATGTTCAATAAATATTTGGCTACATAAAGTTTGGCTTGAAGTTGACCTTCGTATTCGCAAATCTAGGGACAGGCTCTAAAGTTTTCATGCGAAACCCACTGTACACTTCTCTAACGTCAATAGCATGGGAAGGAGAATGACTACAGTCATGAAAACAAAAATGTTAACTGTTTCCCTCCAGGTGTCACCCATAATGCACACTTTATTTTTTTATAATTATTCAAATAAACTGTAAATCAAATGTAAAATATTGCTATTTTTCATTACCGAATGGGCTCAAAATTAAAATATGCCATAATTTGAAGCTCAATAGCATTTGAACAGAATGACTCACATTCATAAAACATACTGTAAAGGGTTCATTTGGTGTGGTATAATGCACACCTTTTATATTTTTCATAATTATTCAAATAAACTGTAAATCATATGTAAAATATTGCTAAAATATTTTACATTTGAGCCCATTCGGTAATGAAAAATAGCAATATTTAAATATGATTTTTTTAAAATTTTGGCAATGAAAAAAAAATTTTTTGTTTGCAAATTGCTGCTCAGTATTTGTGGGTTTTTTTCCACTTTTTATGGGATACTGAAAAAAAACCCGATCAAAACTAAATTCAAAGGGTTTGTCAAAAAAAAAAAAATAGTCATATTACAGTGTGACCCTTGTTCTCAAACCTTTCAATTCGCACTGGCATGCTGGTATTTGCCTAATTTCGAGTTGATCAAATTTGTGGGGTTCTGGTTGCCACCGCTTTTGAGAAGATCAAAGGTCTCTGGGGATTGGGAAATTTGGGGGTTGCCTGGCCACTGATCCAAAATTTCAATGTAATGATCTTGAAACTACTTCTTATCACTCTTTGCTTTATGAATGTGCTCCATCATGCTGGAAAATCAAGATCATCACCAATTGCCATGGATCGTTGAAGAATCGCTCTCCAGGAAGTTTGATACCATCTTTATTTCCTGGGGAGTGTTTTTGGGCAGAATTATGAGAAAAGCCAAAAACCCCCAGTTGAAAAGCAACTCCACAGATGGATGTCTCAGGATGCTTCACTGTGGGACAACCAAGAACTCATGTAGCGTTCACCTTTTCTTCTCCCAACAATTTATTTCCAGATGCCCAGATGTCGGAGGAGTTCATCCCGAGAAAAAACTTTGGACCCGTCTTCTGCGTCCCGTCCTTGTACCCCCCTGCAGAATTTCATCTGTCCTTGAGGTGTGTTTTGGAGAGAAGTGGCTCTTTGTGCCCTTCTTGACACCAGGCCATTGTTCAAAGCTTGGGCCCCACTGTGCATGGCGATGCTCTCACACCAAACCCGTGCCATCCTGAAACAGCAATCACTGCTGGAGACTCGATTCCGTAGCTGGGCTCTTCAGAAAGAGATGTCCGTGGGCTTGCTGGAAAACTCTGGACGTCCTGAGACTTTTTCACTGCAGTCGAACCTCTCTCCTTGAAGTTCTTGATGATTATTTATGTTTTTTTAAAAGCGTTAAAGGTGCCAAATGTTTGCAAAAAAATAACTGCATCCAAATCAAAAGCTATAGTGGCTCAGCGAATAAAGTGTTTGAGGAATCCATAGCAACCGGAGATTTGCCGCCTCACGCGATTGATATGTATGGTGTAACATAACGTAAAGGGTTGTCACCCAAAAATGAAAATAAGCCCATGAATTACTCACCCTCAAGGCATTCTAGTTGTGTATGACTTTCTTCTTTCAGGCGAATCCAATCGGAGTTATATAAAAAATTGTCTTTGATCTTCCAAGCATATGACCGATCCAGCGAACCGTCTCTGGACCAGAGCCAAAATGCGCATGGGCCCCAGTTCGCTGAAAAAACGTGAAACCTTACCTCATTTGCCCCCAAACGAAAACATACTTACACTGTCTGAATCGGTCCCCAAGCGCCTTTCCCAGTGGTTCCCAACCCCGTTTTCCCGGGGCCCCCAACGCTGCATGTTTTCCATGTCACCTTAATCAAACACACCTGATTTAGATCATCACTCATTTTAAGACTCCCAAACCTGAACAGAGTGTTTCAGACAAAGGAGAGATGCAAAATTTGCAGTGTTGGGGGCCTCCAGGAACGTGGTTGGGAACCCGGCCTACTTGTGCACTACGTCCTTCACCGTACAGAAATACTACAAAGGTGAACATGACCGATCCTGCTCGCTTCAGCATCTACTTATAGTTTAGGGCAGGGGCTTCGGATTTTTAAGAAGCATTTGATACAGAAGATCTGAAGAGAAGATGAAGTACAAGGGGACGTCAAAAAAATCGTTTATCCTTTTTGGCGGAAATGATTAACGGCAAGCCTTGAATGCTTAAATCCTTATTTTTGTCCCCGATTTGAACCACTGGCCCATACAGCAGATTATACATAGACTAACATATTGAAACTAACACCCAAAAAACTTTAGTTTTTTATTTCATGGGACTTTAAAAGTTCTTGATTCTTCCCTTGTTAGGCCTACATTTTTCTCGTACCCTGATTTTTTTTTTTTTTAAATGACCCGTTTTCATTTAAAAAGGTAAATTTAATGACAAGCATAAAAAGAAATTTGATTCATGGGGGTTAAAAAAAGTAATTCGTCCCATACTAGCGAAATGTAAAAATTTTTGTGTGTAATTTTTTTTTTCCTCTTCAAAGGGAGTAGAACCCAAACACAAATTTAAGATCAATACCATCGTTCTGGGCTTGCATTTTCTTGATGCGTGAAATGCAGATTGACCTGGAGGCGTGTTCCTGATCAGAGGCTGGAAAGCTCAAGGAATAAACATTCGTGGAAACGCGCTATGGTTTTTACCTGCTAACCTCTCCCACAGCGGATCCTACCCTGTCTCAGCAGGTAAAGATGCAGTTCACAAAGTTGTTTCGTTTTGACATATATGTTTTGAATACCGAAGAACTTGTTTTATCACAAATCTTGTTCAAGCATCCTTGTTTTGTCCCGCTAAGGTCCACTTAGAATGTTGAAAATGCTCATTTGGTCATTCAAAATGGAATGTAATTATTTGAACACAACAGAGCCAAAAATAAAATAAAAACCCGTACACTTTTTCCCTTTTTATATTTTTTGTTTTCTTTCGTATTCCCCCATTTCCCTTCTTTCCCTCCCAACTGTTGTTCTATAAGGGAATTGGCAATGAAACCTGGAAAAAAATATTTGCATCCCCCGTTGAAAATAAAACTGCCCCAGTTTGAACAGAAAAGCGAAGTATGAAACCAAAGGAAATCACTTGTTTGCTTCCTTACATCTTTTTAGATCGACCCTCAAATCTCAAGTGACCTGGAGAATGTAGACACATTTTCTAAACGATCTGAACCCAACCACTACTGCATAAAGACCAAAATGACTAAAAATCTTTAAAGGAATAGTTCATGCAAACAATTTAAAATTTGCTGAAAAAGTCCTCACTCTCAGGTCACCAAGGTTTTAGATGATTTGTTTTCTTCATCAGATTTGGAGAAAGTAGCATTGCCACTTGCTCAGCAGTGGATCTCTGAGTGAAGGTTCTATTGTTTTCTCAAAACATAAATATGGCTGGAGTGGTGTGGATTATTGTGATGTTTTTTATCAGCTGTTTGGACTCTCTTCGGAAAGGGACCCTTCACTGCACAGCATCCCTTTGTGACAAGTAATGCAAGGGGTACTTTCCCCAAGTATGATGAACAAACCAAATCAATCTTTTCTTGGCCTGATACTTAGTAAAAGGCAAATGTATGGTTTTCAGCAAGTTTTCACTTTTGGATGAACTCTTCCTTTAATGCTTTGGTTAACATTACTTTTATAAGAAACCAAAACATTGCTAAAGTCGAGAGTTCCTTACATGCATGCAATTACAACTGCATTCACTTTCACATTTAAACATCATCACTCCTAAAGCCAAGCATGTCTGTACTTGTACATTGTAATTGTTTGTCCCCCTAAACGGTTTTTTTTTTTCTTTCTCTTTAGAACTGCCCCCCCACTCAAAGTGCAAACATAAGGTTTCCCGATAACAATCCCGAACATGATTGGACTCTATACATGCTTTGGGGCTTAAATTTGAAGGGCAGAATTACTCTGCTGCCCCGCTACGGAAGTCTACAGCCCTCTATGTTATGGTAAAAGACTATTTAAAATCTGAAAGGATTCTAGAGGCTCTTTTCAAATCGGGATTAGTTGCAAGCCTACTAAATAATTTTATTATTATACACTGAGGGAAGAAAAAGTATGGCCATTTCCGTAAGGTTCAAATTAAAAGAAAAAAGATCTTTCTCTTATTTAGCCGTAAATGGTTCTCACCCAAAAAAACACACCCCACACCACACACACACACACACCACACACACACCACACACACAGAAAATTAAAAAAAAAAAAAAAAATGACCACCACAATATTATTAAAACTTTAACTGACTAAAATGAAAATAAAAATATATAACTACTTCAAAATGCTAATAAAAACTATATTATCTTTTATACTAAAAAACTCGCTTAGAATCCCTTGAGAAAAACATTTTGTCAACTACTTTGATCCCTTTAAAAATAAAAAATGCTTTATTATTCCCTTTGGACCAAAAGATGGAAGTATAGAGCCAGGTGAAAAAGTTCGATTGAGAGAGTTTTTTGTGGTTTGACAAAAAGGATAATGTATTCTTTACAGTGGTGACAAAGCCTGAAATGATCTACCCAAAAAGAAACCCAAAAATAAAACTTGGTAAGTGATAATGATGACGATATTGTAAATTGTAACTGTCTTTTTAAACCCTTCTGCTGCTGCTTGTGTGCATTTAATTCTTATTCAATTCCCATGGTTTTAAAAAATAGTTCACACCAAAATGAAAACAGTTTGCTCCCCCTCAGGGCTCCAAGATTAATTGTTTTTTTTCTTTCATCAGTTTGGGGGGAAATGGGACATTTCATCCTGTGTCTCAGCAAGGATGCTCTGGGATGAATGGTGCCGTCAGAATGAGAGTCCAAACCCGTTGATAAAAAAAATCACAATAAATTCACACCACTCCATCCATCAGTTAATTTCTTGAGAAAACAAAAGCTGTGTGTTTGTAAAAAAAAAAAAAAAAAAATGTTAACTTTAAACTGTTGCTTCAGCCAAGATACGAGTTTCCCTATCTATGTTACCTTCCTGTAGTGAAAAGTAATCTGGTCTGAATTTGGAGGAAATCTTCACAGATCAAGCACCGGTTACAGCCAAAAAAAGGGTTTAAAAAAATATGAAAAGGACCCGGATTTTGACTTTTTTAAATGAAGGAAGCATTATTATGGATTATGGGGGTTTTAAAATGGAAATATTTTACTGAAAACAAAAGTTTGGGAGTTTAAAAAACGTCTTAAATCTGATGAAGAAAAAAACTACATCTTGGATGGCCTAGGGAAGTTTAAATTTTCATTTTTGGGTAAACCCAGCCCTAAATTCAAGAAATGAAATTGGGAAATTTTTAATTCCCGAATAAGCTGATGTCAGGAGGGATGTGCAGTAGGGGTTTGAATCGTTCCCTGTCATCGGGGCAGATTAATTATTTAGAGGCCCCTAGGGAAACGGCTCTATATATTTGCACACATTTTTCCTGGATCAGCCCCTTTTCTTTCCCTTTTTTTTTGTGATCTTGCTGCTGCACAATGGGGCCCCACAGAAGAGTCTGAAGTATAAATTTTGTATTAATAAAACGTGGGCTTAAAGTGGTGGATTTTCGAATTTGTGACTGGAAGGTCAGAACACAGCGTTTCCCGGTAACGGTCTTAAAAAAAGCACGCCGCGCAAAACGCTACTTCCCTCAAATAAAATAAAATGGCAAGACATTCATATAAAATTAGAGAAATTTTTGAGGGATGAGAAAATATAGCCTATATTAGGAGGAAAGTCCACTGAAGAGTACCAGCGTAGCCTGTGTGCCAAAGGCTGTCTAAATTTTAAACTTTTAAAAAACCTAATTTTTTATTTTAACTTTAAAAATTTTAAAAGAAATGAAAAAAAAAATTAAATGGGAAATATACATTTACCACCCAAGGATTATATCAACCAAAAAAGAATCTGCGTAGCTACTCTACGGGGTCCTTCTCATATAACAGCATTTTTAAAAAAATAAACAATAAAACCACTGTTTATACAAAGTTTTTTTTTTCAGCTTCGGATACATGTATTTTTATTTGCTACAAGCAGGATCACGAAGTGAAGGAAGTGTGATCAAATCGAATGCGTCGGTTGTCGTGGTTGATAAAAACTGTAAAAAGCAGTCTTAATGTGCTCTCGTATATAAAGCATTTGGGGGGCCCCTTTGGGTTTTGGGGGGCCCCCTGCAGTTGCCTACCTTTTTCCTAATGGGTAAGTCCGCCTTGCTTTTCTTACAGGTGAAAGTTACACACTGAAAAGCAAGCTCTTGTTGGGAAGAACGCAATGGAGAAACTTTGATCACGGGGATAAAACTTAAACTTTTGGACTACAACCAAAAAAGCATGTAAGTACCTTTGCCTTTACTATTCATTCTATAAACAATCTATCCATTTTGCTGTTTCAACGACTAATCGAATAGCCCCTTAAAGCTCTACCATGAGGCTTTAAGCTTGATGCGACTATTTCCCCGGTCCTATAGAGCGCAACAGGATAAAAAATCTTTGAAGGACTTCCACATTTTCGAGCTGTTTCCATCAGTTAAAATGACAAATAAAGCTACTCTGAAAGGCCCCCAAGACGTGGTGGAATATATTTCTGGATGCTTGAAATTAAACAGGAGAATGCACGTTTTAAACCGCTTATTGTACAGGTAATTAATCGTGATCTAATCTAATGCGCTGCTGCACTGTAACACACACACATAGGCTACAGACAGTAGCTCATACATCATGCGCAGATCGCACGCACACAGAATCATTCAGCGCGGAAATATTTGTCAACACTGTTCTGTGATTTTCTGATTAAAATAGCTTAAAAACTGAAAAGTTCAAGCAACTAAATCCCCCAGTTCCTAAATACTAAAAGATGCTGGGCCCTGCAGAATTAATTCACACACGCAATCGGGTCCTCCGCTTCATTCATATAATGGGAATCTTTACTGTGCCCCTTTCTGTATCTGATTAGAACGGCAGAAATCTGTGAGAAAAAATACGACCCAAAGACAAAAAAACTGATAAAAATGATCTGTTTTTTGGAGGGGAATGCCTTGTTGGCAGCGCTGTGTCATGATCCATACTGTGCACAATGTTTCGTCACAGCTCCAGACTTATTTGTTCTTAATGACACATCAGCGATTAGTTCGATTTTGACTTAACTTTCAACACATAAAACTCGACTTTAAAAATCACGGTCGTTCAACTATATTATATATATATATATATATTATATATAATATATTAAAATTATATATATTATAATATAATATAAAATATAATACCTTTTATCATATATGTTTGGGGTGTGTGTGTGTGGGGTATTTATATCTTAGTGCTGTTAAAAGATTAATCGCGATTAATCGCATTCAAATAATTTTTTTACATATAAAGGGGGGGGTTTTACTGCGTATATTTATTATGTTTTATATATAACACCCCAAACATGTATATCTCTAAGAAAAATATGTTGTTTATAATTAAATATATCTATAAATAAATATAAATTATGAATATATATATATTTCATGTAAAATACATGTAATATTTTTAAAATATTTAATGCTGTGTGTGTATTTTTATATTTATAATAAATATACACAGGATCCATTATTATGTAAACAAAACTTTTATTTTGGATGCGATTAATCGGTTTTAATCTTTGACCCGTACTAATAAATTATAATTTAATATGTTATATGTATGAATATATATATAATAGATAGGAGAGAGGGATCTTTTTTTTATGATGTCCAACCCTTTTCTTCTGCATGTCTCATTTTATCGTGTGAAAGGGAGCGGGATTACCTGCCCGTCTGTTTTTTACATCCCCGAAGTCCAGAAGAATATTTTTACACAATTTAACCTGTGTGGTTCAACACCCGCAGGTTCGGCTTTTGGAAAGTCTTTCTTATTCCTGGTTTAGCTCTAGTCCATCTTTTACTCTTGGTTTCATTATTATTAAAGCTCCTCTTTTCTAACCTAAGCTTTCTGTCTTTTCTCTCTCCCCCCGCGGTCAAATGAACGTTTTACTGGATCGGTCTTGGTCTGGGGGCTCTGCTCATATTACTGTGTGGGCCCTTGTGTTTCTTTTTAGAGTCCCATCTGGTTCTGGTTCAGGGCTGTTAGCTCATCGCTACCAAAAACAGTGGTATTTTTTAATTTCCCGATTCATTTATTTATTGACTGTTCTCTGTAAGATTTCTTATTAACTTCAATGACCCGTCAGTGGTTTTAAATTTTTAAACTAAAAATTTACTGTGTACTTAAATGGACTAAAATTAAATTAAAAATTATTAAAAATGTCATATTAGAGTAATGAGTGTTTTTAAAAATATTATGAGAAGGGAAAAGACCCGAAAACAAATTTTTTTTTTTTTTGTTTTTTTTTTAAAAAATCATGCAATTCATGTTCATTCAATTCATTTTATAAAAAAGGATGTTTTTTTTTTTTAATTTTTTAACCCCCCTTTTTTATTTTCCCAAAAAGGGGGGAATTTAAAAAGAAAACAAGGGTTAAGCCGGGGGAAATTCTTAAAATTATAATTAAATTTAATATAAAATCAAAAAATCAAGAAAAAGACTAATAATAAGATTAGGTGCACAGTCAAGGAGGGACACCAAAGCGGAATCAATATTAGACAGCAAATTGTACCTCTTCTTTTTTTAATATCAAGCTTGGTTTTTTTATAGATATGGATAAAAATAATTACATTGGGTTGGAAATTCCTTGGGTGAGATGAGTATGGATGGGAGTGGTGCTGCTAATCAAACAATAGTTTTCATTATATGGTTATAGTAGTGTTAGTTTTGAATTGGTCGAAGTGTATATGGTCTCATAGCCCGTGTTGTCGAGAGCGGGGGTCATACATGATAGAAACGTTAGCGCCCTTATTGTCAAACACGCTACACTTCTAAGGACCCAACTGTGACTGCAACAGGATACCTGCGCACTGCGCGGGCTGCGTAGAGAGACAACCTATAACATGTACGTAAATTCCTGTGTTATATAACGGTACGTTGTCTATCCGACAGAGGAGAATTGCCTCGGAAAAAGAGCCTCCCAGACGCCCGTCCACTGGGGGACGAGTGGGGGTGAGTGCGATCCGCCTATTTCTCTAGTTGATTGCATAGGCCTGTTATTCCGTCGCCGATTTTTTTTTCTCTTCCACCATTTTTTTTTTATGTTATTTTTTTTTTTTTTTATTTTGGTGTCTCATCTTAACTTTTTATACATTCATGATACTTTATTTTTTCTATATCATTTTGTTACTGCTAACAACATCAAATCTTTAAATTTATTTTCCGTCTTTAATTCACCTGCCCTTTTTTTTTTTTCCCCTTTTTTCCTTTTTTCTCTCTTTTTTATTTTTCTCCTTTGCCCTTGTTCTTCCCCAAAGTTTCTCAACGACCTCTTCATCAAGATTTTTACCCATACATTTCCTCCCAAAACTGTTCTGTCCTGAACTCCATGCACATTTTATCTTCAGACTTTGATCCTTGTTGACCCCATTGCGGTAACTCCCTCCTCATCTTACACTTTCCATCTTTAAACAGCATTAGAATAATCGACATTACAAAAATAAAATAATCAAATAACCCTCCCAAAATAAAAAGTTTCACATTTAATTTTTTTTAATTAAATAAACATAAAGTTAATATAAAAATAAATATGTCATTATTTTTTTGTAAGTTTTTTTTGTCCCTCTTGACTGTGCCCTTTTTATAATTTTGTTATGTTTTTTATTTTTCATTATTATTTTTTTTTTTTTATTTTTTATAATTTTGTTATGTTTTTTATTTTTCATTATTAATGTGTACTGGTTTTTGACAAATCATCACATTGTTGATTAAGTGAAAAGCCTTACATTCTTTATTATAAAATGATATTGAATGATACATATTGCGGATTTTTTAAAAACCAAACAAAAAAAAAACCCCCTTTTTCGTTCCTTTCATTCTCATAATAATTTAAAACACCCTTTCTATATAATGAAAATTTTTTAATAATTTTACTATTAATAATTAGTACATTTTATTGTACCAGAAAACTGTTAGCTTACAATTGAACCACTGACATGGTCCATTGAATTAATAAGCATTCTCTACAGAGAACAGTCAATAAATCAATGATCTGAAATTAAAAACTACCACTGCTTTTGGTAGCAGATGGCTAACAGCCCTGTAAGCCATAACAATCGACTTCTAAAGAAACACAACTGCACCCATAATATGATCAGAGCCACCAGACAGACCGATCCCGTTAATAACGTTCATTTTGACTCGCTGGAGAGAGAAAGACCCAGAAAGCATGTTAGAAAAAAGAGGGAGACCTTTAACTAATAATGTACAAGAGTAAAAGATGGACTAGAGCTCACCAGGAATAAGAAAGGCGCTTCCTAAAGCCGAACCTGCTGGTGTGTTTGAACCACACAGGTTTAAATTGAATGTTATAAATATTCTTCTGTGACTTCTGGGATGTGCTCCACAACAGACAGTCAGGTAGTCCACAGCTCTCCCTCTTTCACACTGATGAAATGGAACATGCATAAGCAAAGTGGTGGACATCATAACAAAAATATCTCTCGCTCTCTCTCTCTATATATATATATATTCATACATATATACAATTAAATTAACATTTAGTAGTACTGCAACTTGATTACCACGATTAATCGCATCCAAATCAAAGTTTTTGTTTACATAATATATGGAGCGTGTATATTTATTATAATATATAATACACACACATGCATGTAATATTTTGAAAATATTTACATGTATTTACTTCAGATATATCGTTTCATATAATTTATATTATTTATAGATATATTTAATATATAAACAACATATTTTTTCTTAGATATATGCATGTTTTGTGTGTGTATTTATATATACATAATAAATATAACGCGAGTAGACACACATATATCATGTAAAAAAATTACGAACGACACTGATTAATAGCACTAATATATATATACACACACACACATATTATACACACACACACACACACACTCATATTTGTTTTACTATTATATACATACACACACACACATTACACACATAACACACACACATATTGATATTACAGGTAAATATATCTATATATATATAAATATAGTTGAACCACATCTGATTTTTTAAAATCGAAGTTTCATGGAGTTGAAAGGTCAATCAAAAGCCACTAATCGCTGATGATGTCATTAACGAACAAATACGTCTTGAGTCGGTGATGAACACCTTTGTGTACAGCTATGGATCATGACCAGCGCTTGCCAACATGCTATTGCTCCAATAACAGCTCATTTTTATCAGTTTCTTTTTGTCTTTGGGTCGTTATATTTCTCACAGATTCTGCTCGTTCTAAATCAGATACAGATAAAGTGGCATTCAGTAAAAGATTATATCTATATGAATGCAGTCGTGAGAGCGATTGCGTGTGTGAATTAATTCTGCATGGCCGCATCTTTCTAGTAGTAGTGAACTTGTGGGATTTAGTTGCTTTGAACTTTCAGTTTTTAAGCTATTTTAATCAGAAATCACAGAACGTGTTGACAATATTTCCGCTCTGATGATTCTGTGTGCGCGCGATCTGCCGCATGATTATGAGCTACTGTCGTAAGCCTATGTGTGGTGTGTTCAGTGCAGCAGCGCATTGTTAGATCAGCGCTCGTTAACTTACCTTTAACAATATCGGTTTAAACGTCATTCTCCTGTTTAATTTCAGCACCGTAATTATGCACACACGTCTTGTGGAGCCTTTCAGAGTATCATTTAATTGTCATTTTTTAACGGATGGAAAACAGCTTCCGTAACTGTGGAAGTCCTTCAAAGAGGTTTTATCCTGGTGCGCCGCTATAGGACCAGTGCTAGTCGACATCAAGCTTAAAGCCTCCCCCCACAATGGGGGAGGAAGCATAATTCCGCCTATTCGATTAGTCGTTTAAAACAGCTAATATGATAGATGTTGATATGCATGAATAGTGATGCCAAGGACTTACATGCTTTTGTTGTAGTCCCGAAGTTTTAAGCCTTCTATGCCAGTAGATCGATCCACAAGTTCTCTCACCCATTGTCGTTCCTTCCCAACAAAATGAGCTTTGCAGTTCAGTTGCCTGTAACTTTCACCTCGTAATAACATGCGAGCGGCGCGGACTTCCCCCATTAGGCAAAGGTAGGCAAACTGCCAGTGGGCCCCCAAAAGCAACAGGGTCCCCTAACAATGCCTTTTCATATTACGAGATTGCACATTAAGCACTGCTTTTTACACGTGTTTATCACCACGACAACCTGACTGCATTTCCGAGTTGATCAACAACTTCCTTTCACTTCGTGTATCCTGCTTGTAGCAAAATGAAAATATCATGTATCCGAAAGCTGTAAATTAAAATATTGTATAAAGTGCAGTATTATATGTTTATTGTTTTAAATGCTGTATATATGAGGAAGGACCCAAGTAGAGTAATGCATACGCAGAGCTCTTGTTTTGCCCGCCTCCCGGACGAGAATCCCCCAATAGTAGTTTGGGTGTGTTAAATGCTATATGTTCCATTTAATTTTTTTTGTCATTTGTCATTTTAAATTTAAATTTTAACAATAATACAATAAATGTGTATTTATAAAGTTAGAATTAGGACAGGCCTTTGGCACACAGGCTTACGCTGGTAATCTCTTCGAGTGGACTTTCCTCACTCAATATAGGCTCGTATCATTTTTTCAGTCCTCCTCACACGAAATTCTCTAAGCTTTTTATTAATGCAAATCTGCGGACATTTTCATTTCTTATCTTGATGAAGTAAGGTTTATGAGCGGGCTTGCTCATGTCTTCAGCCGTGTACCCGGGGGGAACCAGCTGTAGTTCTGACCTTCCATGTCACAAAGTCGAAAATCCAGCTACATAAGCCCACGTTTTTTAAATTAATATCAAGGATTTATAGTCTTAAGAGCTTTCTGTGACTGTGGGGCACAATTGTTGCAGCAAGCAAGCATCACCCCCCCCCAACAAAAAAGGAGATTCAGGCTGATCAGATTTCAAGAGTGTGCAAATATATAGAGCCCGATTCGTCTAGGGTCCTCTAAATATTAAAATCTGCCCCGCATGAACCAGCTGACATGAACCGCATTCAAACCACATACGTGAGCGCACACTCACTGGGAACCCGAATGCTCGCAGCTGTACATCTCGGAGCTATTCGAATTCAAATTCACATTAAAACATTGCATTTCTTGAATTTCAGGGCTTAGTTTAGGCCCCAAAGGATGCAAATTGTACTTCCCCTCGAGCGCCATCCAAGAAAGTGGGGTATTGTGCTTTCTTTCATCAGTTTAGTGTTCAAGACGTTTTCAAAACTACAAACGTTTTGTTTTTCAAGTCTAATCTGTCCGAAGTTTTATGGATGCCCTGAATCCATACCTAATGCTTCTCCTCGCAGTTTAAAATACCGTCCAATAATCCTTCTGGTGTACCTCTCCTCCCCATCATTTGTCGTTCTAACTGTTTTGGCTTGTGACCCCACTACGGTGTGCTTTGATCTGTGCAGATTTCCTCTCCTAATTCAGACCAGATTACTTTTTCACTACAGGAAAGCGTAACCTATAGATTATGGACTCGTATCTTGGACTGAAGCAAACAGTTTTAAAGTTAACATTTTTTTTTTTTTTTTTCTTTAGCAAACACACAGCTTTATGTCTTCTCAAGAAATTAACTGGGACTGGGGACTTGGAGTGGTGGTTGCGGATTTTATGTGATGTTTTTATCAACTGTTTGGACTCTCATTTCTGACGGCACCCACTTCACTGCAGAGCATCCATTGCTGCGAGACACTGAATGCAAATGCTACAACCGGATTTCTCCAAATCTGATGACCAAGGAAACAAACTCATCTACACTTGGATGCCCTGAGTGGGAGCAAACTGTTCTTCATTTGGGTTGGTAACTAGCTTCTTTAACAACAACAAGTAGAAAAGTGTGGAACACGACGCGGTACCGATTAAGACATTAAAGATGCACACGATTACAGCAGCAGAATGGGCGTGTTAAGAAAGACAGTTGTATCAATGTTACAATTATCGTTCATCATATCACTTACCAAGTTTTACTTTTTCTGTCTGGTTTCATTTACGCGTGGTCCAATATTGGTACCGCAAGATCGATCAGTGCAGGCTTTGTCACCACTGTTAAATGAATCACACGATTTATCACATTCATTGATGTCAACCACAGAAACTCTCGTCGAATTGTGCTGCGAACTATTTCAACCTCTGGCTTCTATACTTCCATCTCTGGTCCAAAGTGGATATTAATAGCATTTATTTATCATTAAGAAGCCAAATGTAAGTTGAACAAGATGTTTTTTCTCTCATGGATTGCTTAACACGGAGTAGAGTTAGTTGTTTAGTTTTAGTATAACAGGATTACTATTATGAGTTTTTATTAGCATTTTGAAGTAGGCCATTGATATAGAGGGGGTATTTTCATTTAGTTATCAGAGGAAGTTTTTAATGAAGTATTGTGAGTGTGTCATTTTATTTTTTTTTTTTTTATGTCTGTGTGTGTGTGTGATGCGTGACACAGACCGAGTGTGTGAAAAGTGTGTGTGTGGTGTGTTGTTTGTGAACCTGAGAACATTTACGTTGGTAAATAAGGCAGAAAGATCTTATTTCTTTTAATTTTTGAACCTTACGATCCGGCCAATACTTTTTTCTTCCCTCAGTGTATAAGGTCTGTAGAATGTCCTTAGCTAGGCTTGCAACTCACTACAGGATTTGAAACAGAGCCCTCTAGAATCCTTTCAGATTTTAAATTAGTCATGTTACCATAACCCATAGAGACTGGCAGCACGTTGTAGACTTCCGTAGTCATGAGGGGAAGAACAGTCCAGTAGTAATTCTGACGCCGCCCTTCAAAAGTAAAGCTACACAAATAACAGCATGTATAGAGCATCCAATCATGTCTCGGGATCTGTTTATGGGGAAGACACCAGTTGACTGTTTTGTCGCACATGGAGTGTGGTGGCCAGTTTCTAAAGAGAAAGACTAAACAAACCGGTTTAGCGGACAAACAATTACAATGTACAAGTACCCCATACATGCTTGGATTTAGGAGTGGGATGATGTTTAAATGTGAAAGTGAAATGACAGTTGTCATTGCATGTAATGTAAGGGAACTCTCGAACTTTAGCAAATGTTTTGGTTTCTTATAAAAGTAATGGTAACCAAAGCATTAAAAGGAAGAGTTCATCCAACAGTGAAAAACTTGCTGAAAATGCACATACATTGTGCCTGTAACTCAGTATCAGGCCAAGCAAGAAGATGTGAGTTTGGTTTGTTCATCATACTTGGGGAAGGAAAATGTAGCATTGCATTACTTGCTCACAAATGGATGCTGTGCAGTGAATGGTTGCCGTCAGAATGAGAGTCCAAACAGCTGATTTTAAAAAACATCACAATAAATCCCACACCACTCCCCAGTTCCATTCAGTTAATGTCTTTGAGAAAACAATAGCAACCATATCACTGAACAGAGCATCCACTGCTGAGTCAAGTGATGCAATGCTACATTCTCCCAAATGATGCATGAAGAATACAAATCGCATTACTACCAACTTGGATGACCTAGGAGAGTGAGGACATTTTCAGTCAAATTTTCATTGTTTTGCATGAACTATTCCCTTTAAAGAATTTTAGTCATGTTGGTCTTATGCAGTAAGTGGGTTGGGTTAGATCCCGTTTAGAAAAATGTGTCTTACATTTCTCCGAGGTCACTTGAGCCTGAGGGTCGATTCGACTCAAAGATTGTAAGGAACGCAACACAAGTGTATTTCCTTTGTGCTCATTACTGAGTATTTTATGTTCAACTGGGGGCATGTTTTTTAGTTTTCAACGGAGACTTACAAATATTGTTTTCCAGGTTTCATTGACCATTCTGCAATATAGAACAACGGTTGGGATGAAGAAGAATGGAAATGAGGGAATACTGAACAGAAAAAACGAAACAATATAGAAAGAAAAGGGTTGTTACAGGTTGTATTTTATGTTCTGCATTACTCGTTGTGTGTTAAATAATTACATTCCATTTTGAACCTGACCAAATGAGCATTTTTCAAAACAGTTCTAAGTGGACCTATAGCGGCGACAAAAAACAAGGATGCAGTGAACAAGATTTGTGATTTAAAACCAGGTTCTTCGGTATTCAAAAACATATATGTCAAAACGAAAACAACTTTGTGAACTGCATTCATACTGCCTGAGGACAGGAGTAGGATCCGACTGTGGGAACGAGGTTTAGGGCACGGTAGCAAACAACATAGCGCGTTTCCACGAATGTTTATTCCTCTGATGCTTTCCAGCTCTGATCAGAAACACGCCTCCAGGTCATATTCCTGCATTTCACTGCATTCAAAGCTTAAATGCAAGTCTGACCAGGCACTGATGGTAATATGATCTTAAATGTGTGTTATGATCTCACTCCCTTGAAGATCCCCTCCCCTGGGGAAAAAAAAAATTACACACAAAATTACTACATTTCGCTAGTATGGGACTAATTACGTGGTTAATTCATGAATCAAATTTCTCTTTTATGCCTTGTCATTAAATTTTACCTGTTTAATGACAACTTGTCATTTATAAAAAAAAAAAAATCAGGGTACGAGGCAAATGTTAGGCCTACCTAAGTAATCATTCAAGATACATTTAAAGTCCCCATGAAATCAAAACTAAAGTTTTTTGGGTGTTAGTTTCAATTGGTTGTCTACTGTATAATCTGCTGTATAGCCAGTGTGCTTCAAATCGGTGACGAAAATAAAGGATTTTAAGCATTTCAAGGCTTGCAGTTCATCACTTTCCGCCAAAACGGATCAAACAACGATTATTTTTTGACGTCACCTGTATTGTTATTTGCTTTCCTCTTCTCTTCAGATCTTTCTGACATACATTCAATATGCTCTCTAGAATCCGAAGCACCTGCCCCCTAAACTAATACGTAGATGCTGAAAGCGCTTGCAGAGATCGGTTCATAGTTCACCGTGTTAGTAACTATTCCTGTACGGCGTGTCTGAATGGCACGTAGTGCAAAACTAATTGTAGGAGGATTCAGTGGTTTCCCAACCACGTTCCTGGCGGGCCCCCAGAACACTGCACATTTTGCATCTCTCCTTTCTCTGACACAACCTCTGTTACGGTCTTGGATTCTCTACTAATGAGCTGATGATCTGAATCAGGTGGGGTTTGATTACGGTGAAATGGCCGGGTAAGGATAGACGAACGCCCACATGCAGCGTTGGGGCGGCTTCTCCAGGAACGTGTGTTGGGAACCACTGAGTGTAGGCGATAGGGAACGATTCAGACAGTGTAAATGTATGCTGTCGATTGGGGCAAATCGAGGTCAAGGTTTCCGTTGTTTCACGCGAACTGTGGCACGTTGCGCGACTTTGGCTCTGGTCCATAGAGACCGCTGTTCGCTATGGATCGGATCATATGCTCTTGGACGATCAAAGACAATTTTTAATATAAACTCCGATTGGATTTCGCTCTGAAAGAAGAAAGTCATAAACAACTTAGAATGCCTTAGAAGAAAGATGAGGGTGAGTAATTCCTCAGGCTTATTTTTCATTTTTGCTGTGAACTAACCCTTTAACGTTATGTCTTACAACATACATGATGCAATCGAAGCGGTGATAGGCTGAGCAATCTCCGGTTGCTGACATGGATTATCCTCAAACTACTTTATTCGGGCCGGGTGGTAGAGAACACACCAACTGAGTCATCTTGATTAAAATAGGATATGCAGTTATTATTTTTTGCAATATCATTTTTGGCACCTTTAAACGGCATTTAAAAAAAGAACAATCTATATATCGTAGAAGAACTTCAAGCGGAAGAGGAGGTACGGACGAGAGTTGTTCGACTGCAGTGAGAAGTCTTTTCAGGGACGTCCACAGAGTGTCCCGCAAAGCCACCAGGACATCTCTTTCTGACAGAGTCAGGTACGCCTATCGAGTCCTCACAGGGCATGTGCACAGTGCTTGCCTCAGGAAATGGGAAGACAGGTTGGTGTGAGAGCACTGCATTGCACAGTTGAGGCCAAGACTTGCTTGAACAATGGACTTGGTGTCAAGAAGGGCAGCAAAGAAAGCCACTTCTTCATCCAAGAAACACATCAATGGGAACGAAAGACCAGACTGAAATTCTGCAGGTGGTACAATGGACTGGGCAGCCGAAGACTGGATCCATTAAGTTATTTTCTCTGATGACTAGCTCTCTGCTTCCGACTATCTGGGACATCTGGAAATCAATTGTTCGGAGCGTAAGACAGATAAGGTGACCGGCATACCATAGGGGGGTAAATGAGTTCTGTAATAATGAATGAGTGTTTAAGATGGCGGCTGGCCAACATTGATGAGCAGACAGCATCCTAGAAGAGGCCACTATCATCTGTGGAGTTGCTTTTCAATACTGACGGGTGAGTTGGGCTTGTCTCATAATTCCTGCCCAAAAAACACTGCCAGGAAATAAAGAATGGTATCAAAACGTCCTGCAACGAGCGACTTCTGCCAACGATCCATGCAGGCAATTTGGTGATGGATACTTCTGCCCATAGTGCACTTCTTTCCAGCAGAAGAACTAGATGAGGAACGGAACCGAATGCAAAAGGCAATAGAAGCACCATGTTCAGAAAGCTATAAGGAGGTGATACATCCAGGACAGGTAAGCTCGAAGATCATCATACATTCAGAAATCTCGTTGGATAGCTTGATAATCAGTGGCACAGGCATATCTTCACACCAAAGATTCTCAATCCACACCAACGCAGGAGAACCTGTGATCAGTCCTCAAAAGGCCGAATTCCTACTGTGGACAAGCAGAAGCCCCAAAATTGTGGATCAACTCAGAAACTTAGGCTAGCTATCCAGCATGCCAGTGCGAATTGCAGGAGGTTATGAAGAACAAGGGTCAACACTGTAAATACTGACGATCATTTTATTTTTTTGACCAAGCCGTTGAACTTATGTTATGCTTATCATTGTTTTTCCAGTATTACCATGAAGAAACGTGGGGAAAAATAATCTACAAATACTGATAGCAGCAAAACTTGCAAAACCACAAAAGTTATGTTCATTGCCAAAACTTTAAATCATATGTAAAAATATTGCTATTTCGCCACCCCAATTAGCACACTAGGGCGCAAAAACATGTAACATAATTTTAGCAATATTTTACATATGATTTTTACATTTTATGTGAATAATTATGAAACATATCAAAGGTGTGCATTATTACTGACACCTAAGATGAACACTTTACAGGATGGTTTTATGACAGTGAGTCATTAAATTTTAAGGGCTATTGAGCTTTATTACAATTTGTGTTTAACGTTCCATTTCGGTAACTGAAAAGTAGCAAATGGTTCTTCCCATATGATTTACAGTTTATGTTAATACCTATTATCAAAAACTATAAAAGCAGGTGTGCAATTATATTGACACTCCTGGATGAACAGTTAACTCTTAGTGTTTTTCATGATTCTGATAGTCATTCGCCTTTGCATGCTAGTGACGTTAGAGAAGTGTACAGTAGTTTCGCATGTAACTTTAGAGCGGTGCCACGAGGATTTGCCCGAATATCGAATGGCCAACTTCAAGCCAACTGTATGTAGCTAATTTTATTTATTGAACATTTGTTTAACGAACTCGTCCTTTGTAGCTCTCGACGCCGCAAACGTTTAAAAAAACCAACTTCCTTTAAAGTGCCATATGTTGTCTGACCGTGTTTTAACACATGTAAGCTTTCCGTTCGTGGTTTTGAAAAGTTCCGTAACCGCAGATGAGGAACGCGCTAACCGATGTCAAGTTCCCGTTTGAACCGCGAAGCGGGGTTGGGGAACTTTAAAGGTGTTTTTTTTTTTTTTTTTAACACCGAGATAAACAACTGCAAATAAGACGTCCACAACTTCATAATTTTGCTAATAATAGGTCTACCTAACGTACATTAGTCTGAGTCAATGCATTTAGGAAGACGGTAAGTGGCAGTCGAGGAAACAGTCAAGCCGTGTTCGTTCAGTGTGCAGCGATACAGATATTAAATCAATGACCAGAAAGAAATTAACAACAATTATGCGCAGTGTTTTCACTTTTTGAATAAGCATCAACCTTTTTAATTCTTTCCCGTTGTTTGAACGCTAAACAGGAGCGACCACAATAAACACTTTCACAACAGATGAAGTTCCTTATTTCCTCATGTCGACTACATAAAAATAAATACCCCCCCCCCCCCCCCCCCCCCCCCCCGTCGGTTTGAACGGTTTAGCCAGCCCAGATACCACAATGAACGTTCCACAACAGTCTATAGATGGACCTACAACTATCTACTCATGTCGCTTAAATGAAACAATAGACAAAGCCAACCTAACTAGTGTCGATTAGCAATCAGAGAGCTGGAAATGAACTCTCACCGGCAATCCAAAGAGTTGAGCGTACAAGTCCATAGAAAATTTACAACGCGCTCATCTCGGTTTTTCGTGACTGCATGTTCTTTCCCGGAAAACGACATGAAAAAGAGCTTTAACTCATTTTCGTTCAAAGCTATACCAGAGCGTCACAAAAAACGCCCCCACAGACTTCAACCCTCTTGAACCGTATTGGACTACGAAACCCCAACCACCACACATTAATTGTCCATTTTGAACACGTGACAACGCCAGGTTATCATTTGGGAAAGCAACAAATTTCTGTGCACGTAAAACCGTCTGAGTTTAAGTGAATAATCAGAAACCTTCAAAACTGATGCTCCAATGACTGTATAGTATTCCCTCCACAAATGTTTGTTGGCAGATGAATGATGATGGTCCTTCACGCAAAGCATGACGGGTTTTTTCCAAAGAAAAAAATCGCTCTGTGGAACAAGTTTCAGTTATAACATATAAAGAACACACAAATATATTTGCTTTACTAAGAATACACCTGAATGAAAACAACTCAATGCGGTGACTACAGTAGCAGTCGTGTTTACCTTGTGTAGTAATGTTTTAAAACCCTCTGTCGCGCCTTCTCGGAATTATTGCAATGACCGACTAAAAGGCCGACACTGCGCCTTTCTTTGTAAACACTGTGGTTTCGTCTAGTAAACACCCTTGGAGGAAACAGCCTCCTCCCCCAATGACGCAAAATACGTACGTGACTCCGATTTCTAGGTAGATGTTCCAATCAAACTGTACAAACAGCCTTCACTGGGACAGTACCACTGATAATCAGTGTAACTATAGTTACTCTATCAAAATGTGCACCTTTGTAGCCTACCATTAATTTAGCCTACATATTTACATCTAAAAGATACAATTGTGTATAGGCCTACCTAAAGTGTACTGTACCATATTGGTCACCGGTTTTCAAAAGGTACCCGCGCCAGTCACAGCTTTAAAAACTTTTTTTTTTTTTTTTGAGAGTATCTAACTTGGATTGATAGATATTAAATCACCATTACAATTAATATATATTAGATAATATCATATATAATATATATATGATCTACATATGCTGATTGTGTTGTCTCTCAACAAGAGATTCATCCTTCCTAACCATTTTGGTCATGAAAAAGGGACCTTGGACATTTTTCCAGTTATTCTACCATTGAATTATTAATTTTAGAGCAAACATTTTTTTACTTTGTTCTTTTTGTCATTCGCACAATTAGTTTTAGCTGATTCCTCAATTTCACTTGAGTATTATCTTTGTTGACAATTTTTGGTGGGAAAACACAAACGAAGGTTTTGTATGTTGGTTTCAAAACATGTTTTAAACTTTCCGGAAATGATAAATTCAGTCTTTAAAAATAAAAGAATCATATTTTTGTTATCTGTTGGGCCAACAAGTGTATTTTTTGGTGGATGTGTTTATTTAAAATATCCAATTATTCTAAATTACGTAATCAATAGGGGTAAAGGCAGTAGTGGAGAGAGCAAGTGTGAATTTTACCTGTGGGGAAGTGAGGAACACACCATATACAAAATTGGCGATATGACCACAAATAGTTGAAGAATTCATGATTAATAGGCATTATTGACAAACAATGGCAGTTTAAGGTTTTATGACCTTTTATTACCCTGAAATTTATACGTGGGATCCGTCAAGTCCGTAAACCCATCATGCCACTCTCCCGCAAAACATGTGTTCTCAATAATGAAAACTAAAACATGAAATAACCATGCATCTGAACATCAGAAGGTATCTTGTTTCAACCACGGAAAGACCATCAATTCACACCAACATTTTTCAAAGTTCATTTTCCACCAACATTATCTATTCTCCTTGTCTGGTTTTTTTGTCGGTCAGAATGGCATTATGATTGTTCAGGATTGCATGACAATCAACCTAACCCTGCCCAAAGTTTTTTTTCTTCTTTAATTTGAATTTTTATTTTGTGTCTTGAAACGTCTTTAATACTTAAAAATGTGAGGCCAACTTCCTTGATTTTTCTGTAGACTGACAACATTTGTGTTTGACATCAAAAGATGAATATGAAACAAGGAGATCACCAGTTTTCAGCTTTTATTTCCAGGTAGTTTCAATCTGGATCGGAGAAACACAATTTAGAAGATAGCACCTTTTGTACTGGAACCACCCCATGCTTCATGTGAACCAAAAGTATTGGAACAGATTGCCTTTAAACTAGATTAAAGTGAATAAGACCTTTAATCGTTAGTTGCAGAATCCTTTGCTCTGCAATAAACTGCATCAAGCCTGTGACCCCATTGAAATCACCAAACATTAGCCATTCTTCTTTTGTGATTGCTTTTCCAGGCTATTCATGCCGCCAGCCTCTTCCAGTTTGTTTTTTGTTTTGGGGGGTTACCCCCTTCAGCCTCCGCGTTAGCAGGTAAAAGGCATGCTCTATAGGGTTTAAGGCTGGAGATTTGACTTGGTCCGTCTAAAACCTTCCACCTTCGTTGCCCCTGTTGACTCCTTTGTTTGTTTTTTGGCACGATGTTTTGGGTCAGTTATTCTTGCTTGCATATGAATGATCTCCCAATCAGTTTGGTTGCATCTTTCTGTCAATGGCTTGTCTCCTATTCTTCTTCCTGGTGGTTTTGCATCTCTGGTGTACCCTCTGTACTTTTGTTAATGAAGTCTATCTGCGAACATATATTGTGGTATCTTCACTCACTAACAGTTTGTTTAGGTCTAGCTTTATAGCAGTTTTCTGTCGTTTCAACTGCTGGGAGTTTTCAGTGGTCTATTTTTTTGATGAATGAAAGTTCAAAAGCAGTTTTTTGAAATAGAAACTGTCTCTTTAGATCAAATTTTAACGCCTTGATGATAAAAG